>NW_023270854.1:52127912-52164569 GCF_011800145.1 Mirounga leonina | reverse complement strand
AAATAAATAAATAAATAAATAAATAAATAAATAAATAAATAAATAAAATCTTTTTTAAAAACGGGGAAAAAGAGAAGGCCTTTTGGTCTAAATAGAAAAGTAAGCCTCCAAGTGGAAAAATGATAATTTGGGTTTTTATTGTTATTTTAGCAGCACAGGTTACTTTGATTTCATAATATTTTCATATATTTTTTTATAGTTAGAAGAAACTGAGGCATTTCACAGAAAGTTGAATGAAGATCATCTTCTCCATGCTCCTGAATTTGTCATTAAACCTCGTTCCCACACTGTTTGGGAGAAAGAAAACGTAAAATTACATTGTTCTGTATCAGGCTGGCCAGAACCTCGTGTCACATGGTATGTTATCTGTATGAAAATTACTCATAGAATCTATTACACAAAACTAATTTTACCTCCAGTGAAAATATTCAGCATTGTGAATATGCAAGAGTCAATGAAAGTACCTACAAGTTTGTACAGATTTTTTAAATAGTGAGGAAAGGATACCAGGATGAATATTTTATGAATGAGAAGAAAGAACAGTCTCATGTACATTACGATATATTATAATACTTCATAATCCTGTTATAAAAGGGGACTTTATTGCATAAAGTATTAAAATATAGTCAACATACTTACATACAAAGAAAATATATGGCTACAACTGCTATAGGCCATAAAATGTAAATAGAAATTTGCTCCCATACAGTATAGGTATTATTTTGTGACCAGAAGCAATGCTCTTTTAAAAAGATAATTAAAACCCAGAGGGCTTCATCTCTACTCCTCACATGAGCTGAGATCTCAACATGCTTTCTAAAGCCAAACAGAAGAGGGACCCGGATGGAAGATATTACTCAATACGGGGTCTTAAGAAATTTTCTTTCCATAAAGAATAAGAACCCATTTTCTCTTTCTCATTGCAATTGTCAATGACTTGATGATCCCTAAACTCCAGACTTTCCTGTTATATGTCATGAATACCTGCCACAGACAGCAGAAGTATGAAAATGATGGAGCCAACCTAAAAAGATGTTTTCTGTTTAATTCCCTGACACAGGTATTTTGCATGCTGTTTTTTTATCCTCAGGAGTGGTGGTAAATGCACCCTATGTTGCAGTATAAATGCCACACAGAATGTCATTGCCACCTGCAGAGGGCCTGACTCCTCCTTTCTTAAGGCCGTTATTTCTGTTGGTTAGACACCTGCCTAGGACTAATGGAGGTAACTGACAAGGAACATATTTCAATGAAAATGAAGTTTTAAAAAAGTCAGTTTACAAGCTTTAAAGTATAAAGGTATACCAAATGAAGCTAGGAATCAATCAGTCTTAGCCCCACCTTTCTCTGCGACTATGGACTTACATACTTTGTTTGGCCCATTAAAGGGCTATTTCCTCTAAGAAACTGATTACTTCCCACCTCATAAAAAAAATCTAAACTTTCCAATTGAAATGTGTGAAGAATAACAAATTTTCAGCTCTAATAATTCTTTGGTCAGTAAGAAATTCCTCTTATGAATTAAAATGTACTCCTGATAAACAAATAATTGGAATCCTAATCAAGTAGATTTATTTATTGCGCAATATTCTTTTTTTTCCTGCTTTTTAAAAATTAGAGTTAAAGATGATTTTCAAAAGGATACAAAAGAATTTCTAGGAGATAAATACTAATCTCTTAAGCACTTGTTTATTTTGTTAAATACATAGCTGCTAAGACACAATACAACCACGCCATGTACCACTGATGGTGTTACTGAGCTAGAGTCATGTGTTTTCACGAAGGAAGAGCTCAAACTCTGTCAGAGATTAAATTCCTGCATAATGTTTTGTTGGCTGGGAAAGGAGTGATTTAAAAACAAGCAAAAAATATGAAAACTCCCCACAAAAATATGAAATGACTAAATTGGCAACTCTTTGAATCCTAGTTAAATTGAAAAATAGAAATTCTGTCAATTTTCAGTTATTCTCACTAATGGAGCTAAGAAATAGTATGGTTGGCTCCCTAAACCTTTCACATCTGGCTTTGAAATATTTTTTTTTTCTTAACAATGAGTCTATATCCCAGGGGCTCATTTTAAACAAAAATGAAGATATAGACACAAGATTTGTCTCAGGAACGATTGGGAAGCTATTCATTTACTGTAACAAGTCTTCTCAAGTTCCTGCATATCCTTTAGTGCTTGGAGGGGACAACTCCATTCTTTATAAAATTCTCCCCATAGGGAGCGATCAGAGCATTTCACAGAAAATCCTGTTGCCTTGCAAGCCAAGTGGAAAGTCAATATGAAAACAGAAGAACTAGTGGACCACTAAGAAAATAGCGAACCGTACTTCAGAGAGCAAGGTTTGCCCTTGGATAAAGCTTAAATTTAGACAGCTAGCAGATAACTGAAAATTGGCTATGGCAGTAAACAAGGTCAGATCCAGGTTTTGTGGGGCATGAAGCTCATACAATTCAGGGTCACTCTTTACAAAAAAGAATGTTAATAATATAAATTAGGCAGTGAGCCTTGAGGAGACACATGTTGGTGAGAGACTGGAAGATCCATTGGCCTCCAGGTAAACCCACCCCTGGGAGTAAACTATGTGTGGGATCAGTGTACCTTCCTGGGTATGCTGCCTTTTAAAAAATAATTGTTAAATGAAGCTCTAACTTACTTTGTAACACTGGTACAGAGTACCCAGTCTTCAATAAGCATTCGTCCCCTCAACGAGCAGGAGACCCACAACCCAAGCACAAACCAAGGTTGTTGGTGATTACTTTGCAGGCATTTATGTCTTTTTGTTACTCAGCTGTAGCTTTCTGGGCCTAACACTGAGGACAAGTATGAAAGAAATAATTGGGAATGGCCTTCCTGAATAGAAGGAGGTGAATCATGGGACCAAGTTTGTGACGATGCTTTCGGCATGCCTTGTAGCTGTTAGGTCCTTAGCCATGCTTTTTCCAGGGCATGTGTGCCTGGGGCCTGTTTCCCTTAGAGCCCTTTCCAAAGAGGGTTAAGTTCCAAGTTTCCACTAAGCACCCTCGGGACATGGAAGTCCCTGAGGTCTAACAAATGATATGAACAGGCAGCAGCTGCTCTTTGGCCAATCCCATGTACTGACCAAGTCTGTCTAAATGGAACCTAGAGGTTACCGAGAAAGCACTAAATGACAGGAGCACATACCACTCATCAGGGCCAGGTGCAGAGATGCCAAGGGGCATTGTCCGAGTCCCAAGTCACTTTGAGAGCAGAAGGAAACCTGTTTAGGCATTGGGTCCAGTAGAAAAGTTAGTTGCAAGGATGCTTCTGCACCACCACAGTGAAGCTGGCCATCCTGAAGGAGGGCTTTGTCAACACAAAAGGAAGCGTGTATATATGGTGAAAAATGCCAAAGTTGTTTTACTTAATTTAATAGGCTGTATTTATATAATAACTTGTATAATAGGCTACATATTGGTTTAAAAGAGGAGGAAAAATATTACATTTGTATTTGTTTTACTTGCATAAAGAAACTCTGGAAGGATTTGTAAGAACCCAAGGAGAACAGCTAGCTGTGGGAATGAGCTGGGTGGAAGACAGACACATTTGAAGGAGACTGTTCCCTGTGTACCTTTATACTTTCTGGTTCTTGGACCATATAAATGTATTGCCTATTCAGATTTTTTTTTAAGTATATGAAATAGGGGAAAAGAGAAAAGTTCTCTTTTAAGAAAGGAAGGAATTGAGTTAATTTTATACTTTTTTAAAAAAAGAGCCAGATTTAATTGGATTTCCAGTCCAAAGTCTAGATCAATTTTGTCAATGAAAATCTGGATTGTAGTCTGTGGGGAGATTCATGCAAACTCACTGTGAGCAATGTGTTGGTGTTAGTGAGTAGCAGTTCATTCATTTACTCGACACCCATGTTTTTGGATCTATCTGTGAATACTAGGCTAGACTGTCAAGCGGTGGGACACTTAAAATACTTGTTTGGAATTCTTCACGTTGCCCCTAAAATTATTGCCAAATAGACACTTAAAGAAATTTGTCATTAGGCATGATAATAGTTCAAAACCTCAGAATAAAATAGTATAAGAAATGTATTTCAGGAAGAGTCTGGAGATTTGGAAAAGTCTTATCCTGTTTTTGCAAATTATGAGAATTTATAAATTCCATAATAAAATCATACATTGAATTTATTTACAAGATTAGAGTTATTCACGATGTTATTTAAAGTTAGCTTTAATTACTACCGTATTATCTTTGGAAAGCAACCTACATTTAAAATAGTTTAAAATTAAAATTATTTATAATTTATAATTATCCAACATAAGGGTTTGGGGTTTTATTTTAGATTTTAGATTTTTCTTATTAAGTCCAAAGTCTAATCTAACGGGGTAGATCTCTCTCAACCAACTGGTTTTTAAAGTGGGTAATAGCTATTTATTAAAAATACAAAGTTGGATTCTAAGTAATCACAGTTTGTGGTGAGATTCAGCATGTTAAAGATCATTTTGGCATGCATTATTTGTTGATAGAAAAAAATCGGAATGAACCTTTTTGCTTGGCCATGCTGTACGCTGCCAAAGAGCTTTCACTATAACCCCTTATTACCAAGTCAGCCCAAGATTCAGACATTTATTTGGGGGAATGAAGTCTGTGTTTTACATACATAAAGGAAGAATATTATCCTACAAATACTTACAGTATAATGAAAGCTCATTAACTAATAAGTAGTTCATAAACTCTATGTGAAAGTGGTAAGGAAAATGGTGTACATCTGAATAGTCACAAGAATTTCAGAAGCCTTGGGGCACCTGGGTGTCGCAGTCAGTTAAGACTCCAACTCTTGGATTTGGCTCAGGTCATGATCTCAGGAGCCCATGTAGTCACAGGGCTCCCCACTCAGCAGAGTCTGCGTCCCCCCCACCCCCGCTCCTCCTCTACTCATGCACTCTCTCTCTCTAAAATAAATAAATCTTAGAAAAAAAAAAAGAATTTCAGAAGCCTTTTGACAAATAATCCCAAAGTGTAGGTTACTCTCCAAAATTAGCCTCTGACTAGCCTGTTTGGAATTTCACTTTCCAGAAATAACAAGCTCTGAAGAATATACAGAGCAGGCCAAAAATCTCACAGTGGAAGATAGGCAGTCTCACAGTGACCCCAAACCTGAATGACTAGGTGAAGTTCTCAAAGAAGAGAAGAGAATTGCTTCTTAACTCAGTCCTTGCGTGCTGCTTTACATCAGGCTTTTCTTAAACTGCCATCCGGAGTTCCAGAGGAAAGAGTCGAAGGTCCTCAAAGTGTTGTGTATCGTGTGCATGTACATTTTAAACCGACTTCTTATGCCAGGTGGTCACATTAGAGAAGTCCTGGGTATTTAGCTGGGGGAAGGCATTAAGGTGCTCAGTGGGGTAGTACTGAAAAGCAAGGAAGGTGAAGCAACCCGTGGCAGCTACAAGATACTGTTTTAACTCAAAGTTTATGGAGATATGAACAACATTTTTGGTCAGAAGCCAAACTGAGTGTCACTAAATTGGTTGCTCAGGTACGACTTGCCATAGCCTTCGGTGTCACATTTCTCTCCTTATGCTAAAAAGAACTACCGAAAACACCCCAGCTCATGCACAAACTTGAGCAAGAGGGAGCTTTTGAGTCAAGTGTGAAATTACTGAGACCAATTTCTTCTGAGGAACATGCTGCTTAACTTGTTCTACCCTGTCGTTCATCAATACAAGGAATGTTTGAAATTAGGAGCACCTAGCAGATTTCTTTTTCTAGGCCGTCTGTGGTCAAATAGCCCTGTCTGCCTGGAGCTCTGGTGAGACAGCCGGCCGAGGACACTCTGGGGCTGGCAGGGAATGGCTCGCCCTTCTGCCGTGGGTGGGGTAGAAGGTTGTGCCTCCCCACCTGCCACGCAGCTGTGATCCCCCAGCCAGTGCAACCTTCTCATTTCACATCAGAGGGAACCGAGACACAAAGAGCCTCAGTTTACTTTCTTGGCATGTGCTTATTTTAAATTAGCCATATCATGAAGTATGTGTTTGTCAGAACTCTGTTCCTTCAGCCAAACATTATGAAGCCACAATTAATCTATTGTTACACAATAATTCTGTTCAAGCCAACTTAACAAACACTGAGTGCCTAATATTTGCCCATGACTCATCCTTCCTTGAGAGTGGGAATAGAAGTAAAAATGGATCAGACACAAGCCCCGTCACCAAGGCAATGACAGCTTAATAGAAGAGACACATATCCAACCATAATCTGGTGAATGTTCTGTCTTGCAGCTTGAACCAAGTAACACTGGTGTAGAGAGGCAGGAACAATATCGTGTGGGATTTCAGGGAGGAGTTTATTGAAGAAATGGCATTTGATCTGAACCTCAAAGGATGAGCTGGGATTTTGCCAGGTGTAGAAAGACAATGACACATTTTTAAAAGTATAGAAAATGAATATGTTTTAGGGACAAAGGGTGTGTGTGTGTAAGCTGGGGAGAGGAAAGAACTGACTGAAGATTAGTTCCTTTCTTTCTCTCCCTTTCCACCACTTTCCCTGCTCCCATACCTCGTTATAACCGTTTCTAGAAGTCTGAAGAAATAAAATGCAGCTAAACAGAGTATATTTGGAAAATGGGAGCATCATATGTTGTCACGAGCTGGATGCTTGGTTTCAAATCCCAGCTCTGCTCTCTAGCTGTGTGAACTGGGGCAAGTTATTTAACTTCTCCATGCCTTGGTTTCTTTATCTGAAAAACGATGTTAAAAATAGGCTATCTCAGGCAGTTGTTGTTAAGAATTGAATTTTCTTCTTCTTCTTTTTTTTTTTAAGATTTTATATATTTATTTGAGAGAGAGAGTGAGAGAGAGAGCACAAGCAGAGGGAGGGACAGAGGAATAAGGAGAAGCAGACTCCTGCAGGGGAGCCTGATGTGGGACTTGATACCAGGGCCCTAGCATCCTGACCTGAGCCAAAGGCAGCCACTTAACCGACTGAGCTACGCCGGTGCCCCAGAACTGAATTTTCTGATCTATGTGTAAAGCATTTAGAACCTTGTTTGGCTCATAGTAAATGCTCTGTCTCAGTTGTGGTTATTAGTGTTATTTACGTTATCTGTGCACATGAAGTGGGGTGTCTGAAGGGAAAATAAGTGAAATCTAGCTCTTCTTTTGGACAGAAAATGGCTACAGCAGAAAAGCCTGGTTGGGCACCATAGTCATTGGCTATTGAGGGCGTGAGGACGTGGTGAAGAATCAAGGAGCCACTTCCAGACTCAGAAGATGGTGTCTCAGGAGGGCCCCTCCATGTGGGCCTACCCTCTGAGGGCTGAGAGGCTTAACCAGGAATAGGACAGTCAGAAAAAGGGAATCTCTCAACTCTTATTTGTCAGACTTTTTCTTTCATGATTGATATTTAAGTTCTCCCAAGCCGAGAGCCCTGCTTGCTTTTAACAGAACAAAACATTTCAATATAAGAGCTTTCAATACAATGATATTGTTTTTAACAACATGCAAGAATGTTAGTAGGAAGAATGTTTTGCTTTCATCCTACACAGACAGCCAACAATAAAACCCCCAACACAAAGCCTTCCTTTCTGTCTTGTCAACAATGGACAAGTTTTTCTTTAGGTCTTTGATTGAAGTATAATATACACACACAAAAAGTATGTATTACATATAAATGTAGAGCTTTGATGAGTTTTTGTAGACTGCACACACCAATGTCATCAGCACCCAAACAAGAAACCAAACAATATCAGCACCCAAGATGCATCCTTCATATCTGCTGTCTACACCCCAGGGAAATCACTCTCTTGACTTCTAACAGCAGTAATTTGGTCTTATATGGTTTTGTACTTTATATAAAAGCAATCAATATACTATGTACTCTTTTTTTAAAGATTTCTTTACTTATTTATTTGAGAAAGAGAGAGAGAAGCAGACTCCCTGCTGAGCAGAGAGCCTGACGCAGGGCTCAATCCCAGGACCCCGAAATCATGACCTGAGCCAAAGGTAGATGCTTAACTGACTGAGCCACCCAGGTTCCCCTATGCTATGTACTCTTTTGTGTCTGGCTCTTTTCATTCAACGTTGTGTATATGAGACTCCACCACACTGTTGTGAATGGTCAACTTCTTCAATGTAATTTTTATGAGAGAGGAGAGGAAAGCACGCTCATCGAGAAGTTTAATTGTATTTATAGTGCATTTTATTTAATCTGCTGTAGATTTGTATTCATTCAACAGATGCTGCTGCAACCTCAGTGCTGTGTTTATGGGTGTTCCTTCATGAACAAGAATCACGTGTGTGTGTGCTTTTAATCATAAAACTATTTACATTTCAACTTACTTTGCCTTGTTTCCGTTGTCTCACAGGTATAAAAACCAGGTGCCAATCAATGTCCACGCAAACCCTGGAAAATATATTATTGAGAGTCGCTATGGAATGCACACTCTGGAGATCAATGCGTAAGAGGACGTCAGGGTCCATGTGTGTCGCTTGACAGTTGCCTGGGGAGGTGTTCTCAGCAGTTCACAACCGCTGTCCCCCTTTCTTCCAAATGCCCCATGGTCACAAAGTGATCTTACGTTTGAATTTAGTGATGATGAGAAAAAAATTAATTTGTACCTTTTAGCTTATCCTTTTATATACTTGAGAGTTTTTCTTAGACATTAGTGAGAAAATAAGTTACATAAATAGGCATTTATATTTAGTTATCCTTCCCCATTCTAAATCGATATCATCAGCAGCATTATCCTTTTTTGCCTTGAATCAGCAAAGGCCATGGAGATTGTGGTGGGTGGCAGTGAAAGTAAGCTGCACCAGGATAAATTCTCTCCTTCAGCTCCCCAGGAAGTGTAGGAAACTATGCACCCACCCTCTCAGCCTGCAGATGGAGGCAGGACTGGACAGGGGGATGTTTTTAAAGCAAAATCCAAAGCAAAATTTGAAAGCCAAACCCACATCAAAATTTCTAAGTCCTCCAACATTTAATCTATCTCCTAATACGGTTTTGAATGCAATTATGGTTATGTGGATGAAGAAGTCCCACCATTTTTAGTTCACATGAAACCATGACATGCTGAGATGTCAAAGTAAAATTTACATCATTCTGATCAGAGCAGGTGACACACATGATACTGGGTTTCAAGCAGGACCCTAGGGCCCTGGGACATTGTCCAAGCACTGACCTTGACCTAAAGTCACTTCAGTTCTGCCAGTTGGTGGTTCTACTGAGGCTGCAGTGAGCTATGTGGTTGCTTTATAATTAAATAGTTATGAGAAAGGCAACCATATTGACCTTCCTGGAGTTCCGTTGATGTTCATAAAATTTCAACGAGAAATAGTTTTTACAAATGACACTAAATCCAGAAGGTCAACGAAGAACACAGACATTGGTTGTGGTAAGACACAAAACAACCTGCTTTGAAATCTTAGCTTGTTCATCTCTGTGAGATCATTCTTTCTCTTATTCCATTATTAAACCTATCCCGATTTCTGTATTATAACTTGTAGGAACTTCTAAATGGCGCTGCTGTGCTGTGCTGTGGGCTGAAACTCCAAGTGTGACCTGAACCTTAGTTGAGTTGAGAGATAAACACCATATTTGCACTTTGAAGCTAGAACACCGAACCACACATTAGACAGACCCAGATCCGGTTTGTAGCTCAGGGAGCCTGCGGGAGTCCTGCAGGGGAGCCTGCGGGAGTCCTGCAGGAGAGGCTGTGTCTTTCCCTCTCTGTCGCCCTGTTGCCCCCAGACTGAAACTCTCCCCGAGGGAGGCCAGCAGGAAAGTTGTACCCATGGGGTGCTCTGGGAAGTTACCTGCATGGCCAGACATTTTCTGCTCCTGATACCACTTTAGACCAGTTAATCATAATACTGTTCGTGCTGTAATTTATATGCTTAACAGTTTGTTGACATGGCGTTTTTTTGGACATTTTAAATGAACCTGGGCTAGGGTCACAGTGCTGTAGGTGTCCTCCTCCCGTACTGTGCTGCTGGCTTGAAACTGTAGTAGGTATCCTGCATTATATAAAATCCCACAGGGAGCTGGATCCAAGTCAGCTTCATCAAAAGTCCCCCGAGCCACGTGCTGGCCAGTGATTTGCAGTGTGCCATGTTAGCAAAGAGATCCTTGATAGAAGAACAGCTTGTAGTGATGGTCACTCATCTCCATCTGTCCTTTCAGATGTGATTTTGAAGACACTGCTCAGTACCGGGCCTCTGCGATGAACGTTAAAGGAGAGCTTTCAGCATATGCTTCGGTCGTGGTAAAGAGTAGGTTTGCTGCACTTGTTTTATTCAAAGTGTATTTTTAAAAATTTATTCTCATTGATAAAAAATAAATCAGGCAGCAGTTCACATGCATTTCTGCTTTCTTTTCTAGGATATAAGGGAGAGTTTGATGAGACTCGCTTCCATGCTGGGGTTTCCACCCTACCCCTCAGCTGTAAGTTTAAAAATATATTTGCTAAGTGTCATCTCTATTTAAAATACATCAGAATAAGCCATTCTATAATGCTGAAATAAAAGAGAGGATTATTATAATATATGGTAGTATGTATATAATAGCTATCTATGCTGGGTTTTATTTCTTAGATTCTTTGGTTACTATTCTCCTTCTGAATATAACTGCTTTGTTCTGGTTTTATAAAAGCCCAGATATGATGGGCTAAAAATGGAAAGAGTTTTTAAGTCTTTCTATATTAAACTGAAAAAGGTCATTACACAAACCTGGGCAGAGAGATTTAACCATGCTCAACACCCACCCCCCACACAAGTCTGTCCTGTATCAGAGCATCCAGGTCAGCATCACCTCCTGGAGAAATTCATGTCTGACTCCCACTGCCACCCCCAAGTCGAGCCAGTCAGGGTTAGGCGTCCCCAGTGAGACCACGGCACCTCCACCACAGCATCCATCACGCTGGATGCTGTTAACTGTTATGTGTCTTTTTCTCCCACCGAGCTCCAAGCCACTTGAAGGCAAAGCTGGACCTTTTATCTCTAAACCCCAATGCCTGACACAGAGTAGGTGTTTGATAATGAATGAATAAATAAATACACTAATTTATGAAGTGCAATTTAAAATTAAATCTAAGGGCTCTTGGGTGACTCAGTCGGTTAAGCATCCGACTCTTGATTTCGATTCAGGTCGTAGTCTCAGGGTCGTGACATCAAGCCCCATGTTGGACTCCACACTGGGCATGGAGCCTGCTTAAGATTCTCTCTCTCCCTCTTCCCCTCCTCATCTCCCTCTCTGAAAATAAATAAATAAATAAATAAAATGTTGTCTAAATGTTCTTTAATAACAAATGATTAAAAATATTCTGATCTGTGGTAATTTGTGAACTTCAATAATTTCACCTATATCAGAACATCTTTTCATAGGAAGCAATAAAAGTAAAACCCTTATGGTTGTTCAGATAATTCGATGCTTACAGTGATCAGACTGAAAAAGGTAGTCAAGCCTGAACTTATTTTCTAAACATTAAAAATAAGTGATAGTTTTGAAAATGCTTGAGGAAGATACTTTCTCATGGGTCAGTTTTTCACCTAACTGGTTAGTTTGATGTCCGTAGATGACCCGTTCCATCAATTTTGTGGGATGGCTCCTAATTTTAATATTCCAAGTTTGAATCTTTAGTATCAATCTCATGGGCGGGTGGGAAGGAATGATCCGTTGGAGTGAGGGAGGAGCACACCCCAAATCATGTTTTTCTCCCATCATTTGATTTACACTGAGATAGAATAGTTGAAAATTCTGAAACTGACTTATCTCCCATTGTCCCTAAGACAGGTTTGTTAATCATTTATTTCACAATCATCTGAATGTATCCTGCTCATTCCCACTGCCGTATCAGCATCCATATTTCTCCCATTTCTCCCTTCTCCATCAAACCAGGGTCTAAAAACCCAGCTCACCCTTACTTCTCTAACTTCTTGATCTTTCAGATCCTCCTCTGACTGGTCCCTGAATTGAGTACAGTTGTTCCTAACATAGAAAACAGAGGGCTTTTTTCATTTATTCAACTAATATTTTTTGAACATCTACTATGTGCTAGGTACTGGTTTAGGTGCTTGGAATATGCTGATAAATATCATAGATAAAGCTTCCTGCTCATGGTTCTGTTCTGATAGTTAATATATATTGATCAGTTGTACCAGACAGCATACTAAGACATTTCGTTATATGCAATGATCATTTAATGCTCTCCCAAAGCTTATAAAATAGGTGTCTTTTATCTGTACTATGCAGATGAGTAAATAGTTTTAGAGAGGTTAAATCATGAGACAAAACCACACATAATGGTAGAGTAGGGACTTATAAGTTGGTCTTTCTAACTCTAAACCATATTCTATTTTTTTTTTTTTTGGTGGGGTGGGGGAGCAGAGGAAGAGGGAGAGAATCATTTTTTTTTAAGATTTTATTTATTTATTTGAGAGAGAGAGCACATGAGGGGGGGAGGGTCAGAGGGAGAAGCAGCCTCCCTGCCGAGCAGGGAGCCCGATGCGGGACTCGATCCAGGGACTCCAGGATCATGACCTGAGCCGAAGGCAGTCGCTTAACCAACTGAGCCACTCAGGTACCCGAGAGAGAGAATCTGAAGCAGGCTCCACACCCAGCACGAGCCGAGGCAGGGCTTGATCTCATGACCCCAAGACCGTGACCTGAGCCAAAATCAAGAGTCAGATGTTTAGCTGACTGAGCCACCCAGGTGTCCCTCTAAACCACATTCTAAGACAAGAGTTGGCATTTTCTGCCAAGGACTCCTGTAATTATAATTTGTAAACTAACTGTAATTTGTAAATTGTAAATACATTAGGATTGTAAATACTTTAGACTTTGTGGGCCCTATGGTCTTTGTCACAACTACTCAATGCCACCATTGTAACACAAAAGTCACCATAGACAGTAGGTAAATAAATGAGCATGGCTGTGTTCCAATAAAACCTTATTTATGAACATTGAAATTTGAATTTCCTATGACTTTGCCTGTGTCACAAAATAGTCTTCTTCTTTTGATTCTATCTCAACCATTAAAAAATTGAAAAATTATTTCTAATGGTACAAAGCAGGAGGCAGTCCAGATCCGGCTGACCGATTTGCCAAACCCCGACCTAACCCTCACTATTTTGTAACTCTTATCTCTACTCCCTAAGGCAGCTTTGGAGCCAGCCGGGCTTCCCAAGCAGCAAGGTCTGATTGAATTGTTTCCCTTCCGGTCTTAGTGGGACATCATCCTATAGAAATGGGGCAGGTGGAACCTGTGCTTCAAAGAGGAGTTGTTTCACTCCTGGTTAGCGGTTGCCAGAGCGGTTGCCTGGTTAACTGGTTGCCTGCCAGTGTCAATCCTGGCTCCACAGGGTCATTGTGGGCAGTTAATTCGGCCTCCCTATGCTTCTGTTTCCTCATCTATGAAACAGAGAGATGATAATGGAACTTACCCGAGAGAGCTATTATGAGGTTTGAGTTAATAGATATTTAACACTGGGAACAATACTTGGCACAAGTTGAACTCAGTAAATTTTAGCTTGCATTTTCAAATTAATTCTAAGAGGTGTTAGGAGGAGAAATAAAATATGAGAGACAGGGCCTAAATTTTAGAGTCAGGCAGCTATGGGTTTGAATTTCAATTTCACACATAATACCTTTGAAACCTGGACATTAGCTGTGTATTATTTTTGTGAACTTCTCCATTCTCATCTGAAAGAGAAGGAAAAATATATCTGTGCTGTGGGGGTTTTGTAAGGATTAGAGACATGTCAAATTCAGGTACGTGGCATGGTAACCCATTAATGGATTCATTATTTTCCCAAGCTCTTTCCCTTGAGAAAAGAGTAAATAAAACCTAAGAGGGTTTATGATGCAGGTATTTACTCAATCTATAAGTAAGATATTTCTAAGAAAAATATTTTTTAAAGTCACAATATTATAAACTCAGTTTGAAATTTCTTATAATATTTTTTTCTCACTCAGATCATTAAAGACACTGAAGCAATAAATTTCTCCAATAAGTTGGAAAACTCTATTTTTATGAGTAATTGATCTGGCTCTTTGTCTGGAGAGTACAGCAGTTGAGTTTTAAATGAACTAGGAATCTAAAAAGTGCATATATTGTGCTAAATATTTAAGTCTAAGCTAAATGTGGTATTCATTTATGTGCTGTGTGAGGTATTAAGCCTGCCCCTTAAAATTCTATTCATTGCAATAATAAAAATAAATATTGAGCTTATCTGACCAATGAAGCAAGAATTTCCATTTCACATCATAATATATGGGAATGTGCTTTGTACTTCTTTATAAGACTTAATTTTTGCCCAGAGAGTTCATTTGATCAGTGTTTGTTGTGACTGCTTATTAAAATGCTAGTGTCTCTTTGATAAGAAAAAAACAAATTGCTGATGTTTGTTTTTGTTGTACCCAGTTGGCGTGACCCCTTATGGTTATGCATCCAAGTTTGAGATCCACTTTGATGACAAATTTGATGTGTCTTTTGGAAGAGAGGGCGAGACAATGAGTCTAGGCTGCCGTGTAGTTATCACTCCTGAAATTAAGCATTTCCAGCCAGAGATCCAGTGGTACCGAAATGGTGAGCCTTTATGATGAATTCTCACTTCGGTTCTTATTCACAGAAGGTGGCAGACGGGGCTTGGCACCAGAGCACGAGCTTCCATAAGACTGCAGACCTGTTTATCAGAACTGGCAGAATCTGGACATTAGAAGGCATAACCTACTGGATGTTGAAAGAGTTTTTATACATATATCAAAGTAGCAGAACTTTCATAATATATGTGTGGAGGTTATAATTTCTTATCACCAAGTAGTCTGTGGAAAGGATTACAAAAATGTATTTTTACAAATTACTTATCTATTCATTTTATAAGTTAATTTTATTTAGTAAAATTAAGGGAAGTCCACTGAAGTCCAGTGGGACTATGGAGCATGGCCACTGACCCCTCGACATGGTGGGCAGAAAGCAGCATGCTCACCAAGCAGTTGGCCTGAACTTCAGTTGTGCACACAGGTACCTGGGGCAGTCTGGAGCATCTGGGTCCAGACCGAAGCTGGTAATGGCAAAAGCACTGTGGATGGTGAACATGGCCCTAGGGAAGGGAAGGGGCTCCAAGTGGGGGGCAGCATGGGAACCCACAGTCGGAACAGAGTCGGAGCTTACCAGCCCACCCCTCCTTCCCCAGAGCTCATTTCTGTGGCATCTGCACAAATACTAACTTACTGACCTGAGCATCCAGACAGGAACTACCAGCAACCAGGCAGTAAACTTTGTCAGTAAAATATTACAAAATAAAATCACGTGTATAGACATTGCAGTAAAGCATATGAAGCAGTTGTTAGAATTCTTCAAAGAGTTGAGAATCCCTGGTATTGAAAACTGCTATAACACTGCACAGCAAATATTCAGAGGTTTAGAAATGTAAATTAAGCTTAAAGATTGTCGCATTCAATGAAAAAGAACACTATTTTCGTATGAAACTGTGGATGAAGCAATTATTAATAAGGAAGATAATCTTAAAATTAATTTTTCCTTGTAATTGAAGATACAGTGATAGAATGTATAAACAGACATTTGGATTATATACAAATCATTTTCAGCTTCTTGTATAACCTCCACAAGTTACAGAACATGATAGAGAAAATATCAAAATATTATTATGTAAAATTACATTTAAAATTAAATTCAGACTTATGTGAAACTGATCTATATGAAATCAAATTTTTTTAGAAATTTTATTCCTTAAGAATCATTAGCTCTAGAGTACTAAAATTTATATTTTGAAATAATTTATCAGAAAGTTAACCCAATGTTAACTTTATAAGAATTTATCTATATAGTGCTATATAGTATAAACTATATGATATTTTTAGTATGTAATTTCTTAACAGCTGCAGTAATAGTTGCATCAGCAGAAAGATCCTTCTCAAAATTTAAAGATTATCAACTCATTTCTGATCTTGCATTTGTAAAGAGTGACTGATGTTACTTTTTTTTAAAGATTTATTTATTTATTTGGTGGGGGGGTGGGGGGATGAGGGAGTGGGAGGAAGGGGCAGAAGGGGAGGGAAAAGGACAAGTAGACTCCGCCTGAGCACAGACCCAATTGTGGGGCTCAATTTCATGACTCTGAGATCATGACCTGAGCAGAAATCAAGAGTTGGCCACTCAACCGACTGAGACATCCAGGTGCCCCTCAATTATATTGACTTAAAAAGAAGTTGCCAAAAGTATAAATCTGATGACCTAATAACTGAATTTGCAGAAAAGCAAGCCTGAAATATCTTATCAATCAAGATATTACATTAATAAAAAATTATTTTTGTATATAAAATTATGGCATGAAAGTATTTTTTTGTAATTTGTGTTACCCCAATTATATATAGTAAAATATTTTTAGAGGAAAAAGCCTTATATTTTAGTACCTATAACTTTATTTTTTTCTTTGCTTTTTGAACAGGGGCTTTGCAATTTCATTTTGCACTGGACCCTGCAGATTATGTATTTGGCCCTGGTCCCTTCACTTCTGATACAGTATTTTTTATCAATATAAGCATGGCAGAATGGCTCAAAGCCCTAGAGACTTCTACTAACAGTCAAATAGCTTTCAATATAGAAGAAGAGGCAGAGAGAGAGAGAGAGGGAGGGAGGGATGGAAAAAGAAGGGAGTAATGGGGGGGAAACTGAGTTAATTTTCTTATGTTTTAAAAAAATTTCCAGGAGCACCTGTTTCTTCATCCAAATGGGTTCAAACACTTTGGAGCGGAGATCGAGCAACACTGACATTTTCTCATCTCAACAAAGAAGATGAAGGCCTTTACACAATCCGTGTACGAATGGGAGAATATTATGAACAATATAGTGCTTATGTCTTTGTTCGAGGTAAGACCCAGCAAAAAGCAGAACACCCAAGAATGTTTAAAACACTGAGGCCAAATCAATCTATCCAAACATGTTTTTTGTAATGATGAAAGGTCCATTTGAAAATTCTTCCAAAATACATGGCATAGAGTTATTAACTTGCAGTAAAATTAGACCCAGTTTAAAAAGGTTAACCCTGAGGCACCAACCCAAAGGTAACTAGCTTCTGGACTGTGTTACTATTACTAATGTCAGGACTTTTTTATCTTCAGTAAGTCCCCAGTGCAGCTCTCTATAGGTGTTTGAGTAGAGATGCTACATCCCAACAATATAAAAAGCCATTTCAGTTTATGGAAGCTGCAATAGAAGAGTGATGTGCTACGGGGGATTTACTCTTTAATATCTATTTCATGGAGCAAATTCATTATTTCACTCCAGACACCTTCTTTATAGTTTCAGCTTTACTGAACTAGGAAACAAGGTGCTACAACTTAATCCTTAAGGCAAACTGTGTGATTTTAGGAGTCTTTCTTTCTTCGTCTGTGTCTTGAATGGATTGGCTGTCTGCAAGTGGGGATGTTATTTCTACACGGGATCCCAGCGCATTTGGAAGACCATTGACACAGGCTTCAGGGTCAGTGTTCTGTGTTCTTTTCTGTGATGTTAGTCAGGTGTGGCCACAAGAGGAGACACAGGAGAGGCTCAGGAAAATAAAGTTTATTACACTCACAGGTTTTAGCACACCACATAGGGCCACCTGGGGAAACATGAGCATAGGTTGGGTTGGACAGGAGGCAGAAGGACCAAGAGGGAGGGGAGAGCTTAGGCCATGGCTTTTATTGGAGTTTCTGTGGGAAAGGCAAGGCAGGGCAGGATTAACAGTTTAGGACTGGCTAGTTTCAATCATTTTGGTACACTCTAAACTACAGGCGTGGTCCCTAGTGGCCTGCTACCTGGCCCTGGGATGATTAAGACAAGGGAATATGGCCTCCTGGGGTGCACAAGCCAGATAGAGGAGGCATGGCTCTGGATTGGTCAGTTTGCATATCAAAGGCATGCTCCTGGCTGAGCCCTTGCTCTCTCTGAGAATTGGCTAGCCCTGGGAGGGGCAGTGTCTCCCCAGTCAGAAAGGTTTTTAAGGTGTCAAAACATCATAGTATATAGACAACTAAAATATAAACAATATAGGAGACTTACTAATTTTTTTAAATGTCTCATGCACTAAATAGAATCATAAACTCATAGGAAATTTTGATCAAAATGGAACTTTAGAGGTCAGGTGTCCTTAACTGGGATCCACAGACTCCCAAAGGGTCTATGATTAGAATTATATTTCAATATATTTAGTTTCTTTGGCAATCTCATGTATTTTATTTTATGCATTTGAAAGCATTATTCCGAGAAGGGGCCTCTAGACTTTCTTTGTCAGTCCTGCCAAAGGAGTCTATGGTACGAAAAGGTTAGGATTCCCATTCTAGTCCAATCCTTTAATTTTAAGATGCAGAAGCTGAGGTTCAGAAAAATAAAGTGATTTACCAAAGCCTCACAGTTAAAAGCAGAAGTGGACCTAGGATACAGATCTTCTGATGCCTAACCCAGGATTTTAATTAGGGTATAAGCTAAGCTGATGAAACAAAAAAGCTTATTTCTCTCCCATGTCTATCAATTCAGAAATAGGGGTGTGGGTCAGAGTCCCAGGTTCCATCTACATTGTTATTCCATTGTCCCAATGGTGCCATGCCATGTTCCCATCCCAGCCTATGGGAAGAGGAGAGAAAGGACGTGCAGGGGGAGATGCAGAGTTGCACACATCACTTCTTCATGGTGAACACTTAGCCACACACACACATCTCACAGTGAGGGAAGCTAGGGCATCATGTGGCCAGTCGGGTGGCCATGTTGCCTGCTGAAGCTGGGGCTTCTAGTACTAAAAGGAAACAAAAAAAAATGGATCCTGGGAATGGTTAACAGCCTACATACACCCGCAGTGAAAAATAATGATTGTGGAATTCTGTCCTGGAACAACAACTGATAAAAATACATGAATATCTACATCATCTGAAAATGTGTCAGACTTTCTCCTACACAAAAGCCTGGTGGGAAAAGTTAGCTATCGCGGAGGGAAGAGAGATGCTAGCCTCTGGATAAATCACTGTGAAGACGGACACACTGAAACTCCTCAGCAAGTAAGTTTGTGTAGACAAACCACCTGGATAAACCTGGCTAGATAAGGACTGAAAAAGCAAAGTCTTTGCCTCTGCTCTCAGTTGTCTTACCTAAACCAGACAGTGTCTCTGGAGACTCAAGAAAAAAACCTTAGTTACTGAGACCTTGGCAATTCTTTCGTGGACTTTGTCTGGGAACTCTGACACAGTCTAGGGTTTTCTCAGTAACATTTCTCAGTGCCTGTATCCAGAATTGTGGCTCTCTGCCAGATTTAGGCCAGGCTTCACATTACTGACTATAGAAAGGAAAAAGGCATTGAAATTTGAAATTTATACTTAAGGTAGTTTTCAAATCCACAAAAGAAGGAAATGGAAAGATTCTAAAATTTATCAGATGTTGGTGTGAGAGAATTGAGAAGATAAATGGGAAAGACAAAATTGGGAAGATAAATTTCAGTAATTGCTTTGTGAACTTAAGAACTTTTAGAAAATTTTTCACTTACAAGTTTATTTTAAATGATGTGTTTTAGATTCTTTTTTTTAAAAAAGCCTTTGTTGAGGTGTACTTGATAAACTGCAAGATCCACCTATGTTGAGTGGACAGTGCTTTCAGAATATTTACAGAGTGTGCAGCCATCACCTACCATCCAGGTTAAGAACATTTCCATCACCCCAAAGGGATTTCTTTGCCCATTCCCCACTGTCATCCCCAGACCAGCCCATAGGCAACCACTAACCTACATTCTCTCTGTTGGCCTTATCTGGACATTTCTGCATATAGTATTTGGACTTTTACATCTATCTTCTTTCATTAAAACATATGTTTTGAGGCTCATTTATGTTTTAACACATATTAGCAGTTTGTTCCTTTTTATTGCTAAGTAGTATGGCGATGTATGGAAATACCTCATTTTGTCCATCCATTCACCAGTTGGGACAGTTGGATTGTTTCCCCTCTTTGGCTACGATGAATACTGCTGCCATGAACATTTGTGTCCATATTCATGGGTATGTTTTTATTTCTCTTGGATAGAGACCTACAAGTGGAATTGCTGGGTCATATGTTAAATTTATGTTTAACTTTTTAAGAAATTGCCAACATGTTGGTTTTTTGGTAAAGATTTTATTTTTAAGTAATCTCTACACCCAACATGGGGCTCGAACTTGCAATCCCCAGATCAAGAGTCACATGCTCCAACACCTCAGCCAGCCAGGCACCCCAAGAAATTACCAGCATGTTTTAAATGACACTTCATGTGTTTTATAAAACTCTGTATATATTGAACAGCATAGGCCATTTCAGTGCATTTTTAGAGTGCTGATATTTTTGCTGCTTAGAAAATAGCTTCTGAACCAGAACGATCAGTGTATAAAGCACCATATGTCTGCAGAAATACATTCCAGAGCTGCACATATTTGGCCAGGATTTAATTACATAGGTAGTGTGTGTTCTTTGTGAAAAAAATAGATCATATAAATAAGCAAAAAACAAAAAAGGAAAGAAAGAAGAAGAAAGGCTATTCCAATGTTATTATTTTATTACATATTCTTCTAGAATTCTATATTTTATATATTCTTCCCTCCCCTATCCTCTCCACCGCATAGAGAGAAAGAGATGATAAAGTGGCAAAGGACGGGATAGAAATGTCTTGAAAAAACAATTACAAATGACAAATAAATATATGAAAAAATTCCACTAGTAATCAAAGAAACAAAAATTGAAATGATGTAACATTTTAATCTATCATATTGCAAAGATTTAAAGGATTTTTAAAATCCACTGGGATAGAGGGATGGAAGGAATAGCACACCTGTACACTGCTGATGAGTGTTAATTGTTTCAACATTTCTCAGGATTGTTTTGCTACTAGGTATCAATAGTGCACATTTCCAACAATTCTAGTTCTAGGAACTTAAGTGGGCAAAGGTGAGAAAAATGTTTGTATTGGGAAAAACTAGAAGAAATCTAGATATCCATCCATGGGAATTATAAAATAAAGTATAATAAATGCCCCATGTAAACAACAGAATAACACACAGCAATGAAAACAAGTGATGTGTATCTGTATTTATTGATATGGAAACATATTAACATGAAACTGCATAGTCTAGTCCCATTTTTATTTCAAAAACCATCATTTTTGAGTTCGTAAATACAGAAAAAAATCTAGAAACATCTAGGCCAATATGTTAGTAGTAGTTATCTCTGAATTATGGAATTAAAGGGGATTTTAACATATATTTTTTGATTATCGTATATTTTACAAGCAAGCACTGCTTTTATACTAAAGATAATAGTTACTTACATTTTGACAAAAAGTTATAATTAGCTTGTGTCAGAAGTCAAGATATAAAGAGTAGCAGGCTAATCTTTCCCCTAATTAATCAAACGTACAAAAACTTTGGCATTTTGGAGGGTTGGGAGAAAGGAGGGCACAGGCTAGGAAGAGGGTTGCCACGGACCGAGTGGGTGCTATGGTCAAGCAGCCTGGAGCAGCTGCTGAGAGCCGCGAGCACAGATGTGTCTCAACATAACACAGTATTGGGATTTGGCTTCCAGCAGCTCCTACATAGAACCTGTTTTTAGAAAGACTGTTAAGCCCACCCGAAGAATGGCACGGTGCAGGCCATGTTATAAATATGCTGAAAAATGGCTCCCTGGATGCCTACTGTCTGCCAGGGGCTCTGTTATATACAGTGGATATTCAGCAAGCTAAACCGGGGATTCCTGGTTGTTACATCATGGGCCGTTAGCAAAAGGACATGGGTGAAGGTTGCCACCTGTCCCCTCCCAACTGAGCAGCTTTCCAGCATCCCTCTTCTGCCACTTAGGCCTGTTAACCTCAGCATCTCGACGCCTTTCTAGCTCTGCTCTAACTTCACTGTCGGCAGGCTCACCCCCCAATCCAGTGCTCTCAAAGCCTGAAAGCAAAGAAGTTTCTCCCCACCAAAATGCTTACTTTTAGGGGCCATGATTTAGTTATGTTCTGGTACAGCACCTATGCCAGAGAAGTTGCCTAGAACACTTTCCTGCAGGTTTTTGGGGCAAAAAACAGAATGTTCAAAACCAAAGTGACTTGAGCTCCTCACGGGCAATGCAAACCTATCAAATTCAGAAGTGCACAAATATTTCTGCCTTATTATCAAATGGTTTAGTAATTACAGAAGTATAGCTTGTTGTAAAAGAAAAGTGTTTATTCAGTCAACAGAAATGTTTTCCTTGAGTTGAGTGGCTCCGACACATCTCAGCCTCCTGTCCGGTTAACTCCAGTTATGAAGAGGTGGACCAGAGGTCAGGAGGAATTGGCACTGTGGACCCCACCTCCAGGAACCCTGCCTCCCACTTAAAAGGCTATTGACTGATTATTTTCCTTCTCCTTGCTCTCCTGAAAACATCCCTGGTTCACTAATTTAGCTGTGCCTGAAGACACTGCTGAGGAGACGCACTGTCAGAGGATCTCATTTCATAAACAATAACTGCCCTCTCCTTCTTGTATAATCCTGGACTTCTACTAAACTTGGATAAACTATGCTCAGATGTGAATATTGCATCAGAGTTCCTTTCGCAAGTGTCCTCAGTCTGGGAACAAACATTTGATTAAAGTGAATGTTTTCCTTTCTCTTCCAAAGTGGGAGTGCCCAGCAGAGGGATGGGCAAAGCTTCGTGGTTTGTATTCTCTTGTGATGCATCCACAAGGTGACAGAGGGGGCTGTGTGTTCCCCCTCTGAGTAATTCATATTTCTGAGTAACACTGCACACTAGATATCTTAAGAACAGACTTTCTGGCTCAGCTTCCCTTAGACTTTTCTGATAGCGATTCCTGACATCTCCATATTTATTTTCCTTTATTTTTTTTTTTTTTAGAAGATTTTGTTTATATTTGACAGAGAGAGAGAGAGCACAAGCAGGGGGAGCAGCAGAGGGAGAGGGAGAAGCAGGCTCCCCACTGAGCAGGGAGCCCGACGTGGGACTCGATCCCAGGACCCTTGGGATGGTGACCTGGGCCGAAGGCAGATGCTTAACCGACTGAGCCACCCAGGCGCCCCATATTTATTTTCCTTTAGGACATTTTGGGCAGGCAAAGGCCATGAGGCAAAGGTCATGAGTCCTTTTTATAGCCCTTTCTAACATAATGTTCTTTGTACTGATGATGAAAAGCACAGATTTTCATGTTGGTCAGCAAATTCTAAGATCGGAACTCGCTCTGTTTGGGCCAAAGATGCAGCCACTATGCGTTTGGTAAGAAATGTGTGCACTAAGTCCGAGACTGCCAGACTCTGATGGCTCTTGTCTGAGAGACTTAAAGGGATCCTTCTTTATCTCCACAGACGCTGATGCAGAGATTGAAGGAGCTCCAGCCTCTGCCTTGGATGTGGTGTGCTTGGATGCCAACAAAGATTATATCATCATCTCTTGGAAACAGCCAGCTGTGGATGGAGGGAGTCCTATTCTCGGATATTTTATTGATAAGTTAGTACTTAGTTTAGTTTCAGTTCAAGTGATTTGGCCATAGAGAGGCATGCTTGATTTCTCCCACCATTTCTACGTGAAATATTTCTTTTCTGGTCTCCTCTCCCTCTTTCTCTTTCTCTCTCTCTATGTCTGTCTGTCTGTCTCTTTCTCTCTCTCTCTCTCTCTCTCACACCCCTATCTATTGACCTAACTTCCAAAGATAATTTTTGAACTTGACTACCAATGGAAGTCACTAATTTGGCAAGAATGCTATGAATTTGTAGACCTTATAGAGGGTCCAATATATTTAATGTCCGCATCCCTAGTAAGTCAGTAATTTTAAAATATTAAATACTTAAAGAATAATACTTTAGGAATACTAACAAAATCTTATTTATTTCACAGGATGTGGTTTCAAGTTAAACAAAGAAATAACAAGTATCAATAGTATTAAATTATGTTCTTTCTACAAGTTTTTGCAATCTATATTCTCCAAAACTTAGAACCTCTGATATTTATAGTAACTGGGTCTTACACATTAATTATCCAGTGAGTTTGGACAATACAGACAACAAATTTAGATTATCAACCTAAATACATTATTATCTGACTTAGTTTCTATTCAAATAGTTGCTCCAATTCTCTTTCCATTTTTTAGTAATAGAATCTAATTGTGGAAACCACTGAGGACATATAATCTGTGCCACTGTGGTACAACAGGTTTGTACCAAGGTGTCTTAAACCAAATATTTATGGTAATAAGTAAATATATGCC
Organism: Mirounga leonina; assembly: GCF_011800145.1. NCBI lineage: Eukaryota > Metazoa > Chordata > Mammalia > Carnivora > Phocidae > Mirounga > Mirounga leonina. The sequence continues at coordinate 52,140,335 of NW_023270854.1, read as the reverse complement.
CATTGGGCTCAATACCATCCAGAGAAATATTTATAATAAGTCATATACTATTTAACCATATACTAAATACTTCCACATTACTTTGTCATTTAGTAATGATGAACTGTGAAGTTTTTGGTAGATTCTCTTTCATCCTTACAGACTGCTTTATTGTCTTTGGCAGATTTCCAAGGGATTTGCAAACTTAATCAGTGTTAAGACCAGGGACAATCAGAAGTACATTTTGCTTAGTCATAATAAAAATAACCATATTGCGGCTGATATTTATTAAACATTGCCTATGTGCACGGCACTGTTCTAATACATCACATATATTAACCATTAACCATAACTGCCATTTGAAAGTTAGATACTTACTACAAGTAGGAAACAGTTGCTGCCCCAAAGCCACATGCTAGTGAGAAAACACTAAGTTGCCTAAATCGCACAGGTAGTAAGTAGCAGAACTAGAATTCAAATATCAGCCTGGCCATATATTTGTGTTCTTTCTGCTCCAACATGCTGTAGACATCTCCAGAGCAGCTGCTTTCCGCCTTTCTTTCTGCCCACATGAGGGTTGGGAAGCACACTGTTGTATCACTGGGTCCCCGTGACAGCATCTGCATAGGGAGAGAGGAAGAATCTCTGGAGACAGGGGCAGTTTGAAGAAATGTCCTAGGCCTCTCGGCTCCCTCCCAAACCCTACCCATAGCCGCTCCAGAATTTCTACAAAGACGAGATTTAAGGGTGGCAGTCAGGGATTGAAGCCATATTTCATAGCACTTTACATAAGGTTGAGGAAATGCTATTATCTATATCAAAGAATGGAAGGGTGAGGCTGAGGAAGCAGAGAAACCTCTTGCCCTGACTGCGTTTGCACTGCCATTGGAACCCCCTCCCCCATGCAAATTATTTGGGAATTAGACATTTTAGACATGGAGCCATATTGGCAAAGTGACATAAACTAAAAGTTCGGTGCTCTGCTCATGAAAACTGATGAGTTACTTAATCCTAATGCTGTGTAATTTAATCACATGCTGAGAGCTATTAACCCCTGTTGATCAGGCCAGTAGCATAATATGAACTGCCATCTTTGTCTCCCAGGATGTGACCACTCCATCCCAGACACTGACTGCTGTAAAAGCACCTTGTTAGAAATCAGAGGTTCAAGCACGTAATCTCTCCCTGCCAGGCCTGAGAGTTTCCCTGCATCTCACCAATCTCATCTGTTTAGAAACACATATGTTACAATACTCTCTTCACCCTTCTACCCACACAGAATGTAATGATCATCAAGCGGGCTCTTTCCAGGGGTGACTGGCTGGCTCAATCCTAGAGCGTGCAGCTCTCGATCTCAGGGTTGTGAGTTTGAGCCCACATTGGGTGTAGAGATTACTTAAGAAAAAAAAGCACACTCTTTCCAAACTACAGTATAAATAGGTATATTTAAGGTATTAACTTTCTCAAACAGTAGTTTTATTTTTAAAAGAAAATGCATAAAGAAGACAAAGAAGTCACCAGTGGTAGAATTGAAGATGTCAGCCAGGAAGATGTTTGGGGGATCTCCCCCTCAGTCTCTCCAGTGTATAGATTGTACATACCTACCTATTGCTGTGTCTGTTTTTCCCCCAAAGTTCTTCTGCTTAGCACACAAAGCCCCTCAGCTGCTTGCTTTTAGGGAGTTTAAAGGAAGTATGCATGTTTAGGAAGGATCTGAGGCATTTTTATTATTAAAGAATACACACTGCAATTGAGTGGAACTAAGTGCATGCAGTTAAGTAACTATTGAACCACACTTGAGCTGGGTAGGTTATAGGGAGATCTGAAGCAATTGGGTGGGTTTGCAGCTTTGGAGCTATTAATTTAGTCATACTTGTTTTAATATTCTTTCTGATCATTCTCTTTCCCTCAGGTGTGAGGTGGGCACAGATAGCTGGTCTCAATGCAATGATACACCTGTGAAGTTTGCTCGTTTTCCAGTTACTGGATTGATAGAAGGTCGTTCTTACATATTCCGAGTTCGAGCTGTGAATAAAAATGGAATAGGTCTACCATCTAGAGTTTCTGAGCCTGTGGCTGCTCTGGATCCAGCTGAGAAAGCTAGACTTAAAAGTAAGCATCTTTCAATTTTCAGGATCTTGAACCTTTTTTTTTTTTTTTTTAGTAACTACACTAGATCTCATTGCAAGGTTATTCCTCCCCCTTCCACTAGAGGGAGAAGAGAATAGGAAATCCTTTATCAGAAAATCCTAGGGAAAAAAAAACAAAACCAAAACCACTTTGTTTTTAGACTTATGTCTTCACTAAGGGCTTTATTTTTTGTCTTATTTTTATTTGATTCAGAAAACTTTACCTTGTTAAACTGAGTTCTGGGCATTCTATTTGAAATGAAATGTGATAAAAGCCTGGGAAGCATTTTTATTCATTTTATTAGCACATTCCAAATATACTTTTCTTTTAATTCTTAAAATTATAAGGTAAATTTCTTAACCTAGAATTTGCCCCTTAGAGCATTAATACTCAACACAGTGAGTTTCTTTATATCAAAGAAAAAATACATTTACAACCTTATGTCTCTATACTTGAGTTACCATATTAGACAATCAAAAATAATCTTTTCATGTATTTAAACTCCAAGTCTCAATGTCAAAACCATGGTACATGAATTATGCCCTGCATTTGTTTCGTGGGAACCCATATGCATCCTCAGTAATAGGGATCATAAAATGACATTAAAAGATTGTTGGAAATTAACACTTCAGACTATACCAGATTTTTCAAACTTGACCCTATTAAGACATTTTAGGCCAGATAATTATTTGTCATAGGGGGCTGTCCTGTGCATTGTAGGATGCTAAGCAGCATTCCTGGCCTGTACCCACTAGATTCCAGTAATGCCCCTCCTCCCGTTGTGACAATCAAAATTGTTTCCGACATTACCAAATGTCCCTGAGGGGCAAAATCATCCTAGTTGAGGACTACTGGTCTATGTCGTATTTGCAGTGTTATTCTTTACTTAGGTACATGTGTGGCATCATAAAAAGCTAAGTAAAATACCTTTTCTCTGGAGACTTTTTCTAATCAAGCTCCTTGATTGCCCTCTGATTATTTTTCGCCTACTATCTGACTTCCCTACCTCTTTCCTAAGTCCAGTTCATATTTTCATTTACTCCTCTTTTATAAATTCCAGTGAAAGTAAGATTTGAGTTGAAAATAGGTTATCTTTCATATCCTCTTTCTGGTTTTGTACAAGCTATGGTGAAAATCTGTTGATAAAGCAGGAGTTGAACCATTCTCTCTTTCTGTTACTTGTGGGAACACAGAAATGAATTTCCTCTTCAATGAATGAATGAATGAAATGAATTTAAATGGATTTTCCTCTTTTCCTGCCCATGTCACCCATTTTCCTTACTCCAGATCTAAACTGGTTTCCTTTGTAGATAACACTTTTCAAAATACAATGGAAAGAAATTGCTTTCATTGAACTGTACTGTAGGATTAGCCTCCCCCCCTCCTCTTTTGGCTTCATTAATGCAGATAAATAACTACTGGACTTGTAATTGTTCCAGAAACATTTCCACCAAATACATGCTATCTCTTAAGAAGACATGAGAGAACTTACATGTTTCCAGAAATCTGTATTGAACAGTAAATGAACATAGGTTATTTACCTTGCTTGTGAAAGTATAATTCCAGAAATATTGACTCCAACTAGGTGGGCTCTGTGCTCTGTAAGATTGTGGGTCCCTTGAAGACACAACACCATATATATGCTCAGTAAGATTCATTAGGAAAATATGTAAGTAAACTAGTATCAAACCAATTTGTGACTATTATGGCCAGTTTATGAGTGCAATTGAAACCGCATTTATGAGTTTTGTGATTTTTACATTTATCTTTGCTCAGGCCGCCCTTCAGCACCCTGGACTGGGCAGATCATTGTCACTGAAGAGGAACCTACAGGTAAAAGCTCAGTTTTCCCCAGATACTGTTGCCAGTGTTTTGCCATGTGGTTTAGCCTTTATTACGGAGGGTACAGTGTATATTATTTAAGATGTTTCGGAAAGAACATTCTGAAATATTTGGAGATCATAAAGTAGCTTATATTTTTAGAGAATCATTGTTTTTATTTATTTATTTATTTATTTTTATTCTTATGTTAATCCCCATACATTACATCATTAGTTTTAGATGAAATGTTCCATGATTCATTGTTTGTGCACAACACCCAGTGCTCCATGCAGAATGTGCCCTCCTCAATACCCACCACCAGGCTAACCCATCCTCCCACCCCCCTCCCCTCTAGAACCCTCAGTTTGTTTTTCAGAGACCATCGTCTCTCATGGTTCGTCCACCCCTCCAATTTCCCCCACTTCATTCTTCCCCTCCCGCTACCTTCTTCTTCTTTTTTTTTTCTTAACATATATTGCATTATTTGTTTCAGAGGTACCGATCTGAGATTCAACAGTCTTGCACAATTCACAGCACATACCAGAGCACATACCCTCCCCAGTGTCTATCACCCAGTCACCCCATCCCTCCCACCCCACCCCCCACTCCAGCAACCCTCAGTTTGTTTCCTGCAATTAAGAATTCCTCATATCAGTGAGATCATATGATACATGTCTTTCTCTGTTTGACTTATTTCACTCAACATAATACCCTCCAGTTCTATCCACGTCGTTGCAAATGGCAAGATCTCATTCCTTTTGATGGCTGCATAATATTCCATTGTATATATATATACCACATCTTCTTTAGCCATTCATCTGTCGATGGACATCTTGGCTCTTTCCACAGTTTGGCTATTGTGGACATTGCTGCTATAAACATCGGGGTGCACGTAGCCCTTCGGATCCCTACTTTTGTATCTTTGGGGTAAATACCCAGTAGTGCAATTGCTGGATCATATGGTAGCTCTATTTTCAACTTTTTGAGGAACCTCCATACAGTTTTCCAGAGTGGCTGCACCAGCTTGCATTCCCACCAACAATGTAGGAGGGTTCCCCTTTCTCCGCATCCCCGCCAACATCTGTCATTTCCTGACTTGTTAATTTTAGCCATTCTGACTAGTGTGAGGTGGTATCTCATTGAGGTTTTGATTTGGATTTCCCTGATGCCGAGGGATATTGAGCACTTTTTCATGTGTCTGTTGGCCATTTGGATGTCTTCTTTGGAAAAATGTCTGTTCATGTCTTCTGCCCATTTCTTGATTGGATTCTTTGTTCTTTGGGTGTTGAGTTTGATGAGTTCTTTATAGATTTTGGATACTAGCCCTTTATCTGATATGTCATTTGCAAATATCTTCTCCCATTCTGTCGGTTGTCTTTTGGTTTTGTTGACTGTTTCCTTTGCTTTGCAAAAGCTTTTTATCTTGATGAAGTCCCAATAGTTCATTTTTGCCCTTGCTTCCCTTGCCTTTGGTGATGTTTCTAGGAAGAAGTTGCTGCGGCTGAGGTCAAAGAGGTTGCTGCCTGTGTTCTCCTTTAGGATTTTGATGGACTCCTGTCTCACATTGAGGTCTTTCAACCATTTGGAGTCTATTTTTGTGTGTGGTGTAAGGAAATGGTCCAGTTTCATTCTTCTGCATGTGGCTATCCAATTTTCCCAACACCATTTGTTGAAGAGACTGTCTTTTTTCCATTGGACATTCTTTCCTGCTTTGTCGAAGATTAGTTGACCATAGAGTTGAGGGTCCATTTCTGGGCTCTCTATTCTGTTCCATTGATCTCTGTGTCTGTTTTTGTGCCAGTACCATACTGTCTTGATGATGACAGCTTTGTAATAGAGCTGGAAGTCCGGAATTGTGATGCCGCCGGCTTTGCTTTTCTTTTTCAACATTCCTCTGGCTATGTGGGGTCTTTTCTGGTTCCATACAAATTTTAGGATTATTTGTTCCATTTCTTTGAAAAAAGTGGATGATATTTTGATGGGAATTGCATTGAATGTGTAGATTGCTCTAGGTAGCATTGACATCTTCACAATATTTGTTCTTCCAATCCATGAGCATGGAATGTTTTTCCATTTCTTTGTGTCTTCCTCAATTTCTTTCATGAGTATTTTATAGTTTTCTGAGTATAGATCCTTTTCTCTTTGGTTAGATTTATTCCTAGGTATCTTATGGTTTTGGGTGCAATTGTAAATGGGATCAACTCCTTACTTTCTCTTTCTTCTGTCTTGTTGTTGGTGTATAGGAATGCCACTGACTTCTGTGCATTGATTTTATATCCTGCCACTTGACTGAATTCCTGTATGAGTTCTAGCAGTTTTGGGGTGGAGTCTTTGGGGTTTTCCACATAAAGTATCATATCATCTGCAAAGACTGAGAGTTTGACTTCTTTGCCAATTTGGATGCCTTTGATTTCTTTTTGTTGTCTGATTGCTGTGGCTAGGACTTCCAATACTATGTTGAACAGCAGTGGTGATAGTGGACATCCCTGCCGCGTTCCTGACCTTAGGGGGAAAGCTCTCAGTTTTTCCCCATTGAGAATGATATTCGCTGTGGGTTTTTCATAGATGGCTTTTATGATATTGAGGTATGTACCCTCTATCCCTATACTCTGAAGAGTTTTGATCAAGAAAGGATGCTGTACTTTGTCAAAAGCTTTTTCTGCATCTATTGAGAGGATCATATGATTCTTGTTCTTTCTTTTGTTAATGTATTGTATCACGTTGATTGATTTGCGGATGTTGAACCAACCTTGCAGCCCAGGAATAAATCCCACTTGGTCGTGGTGAATAATCCTTTTAATGTACTGTTGGATCCTATTGGCTAGTATTTTGGTGAGAATTTTTGCATCCATGTTCATCAGGGATATTGGTCTGTAATTCTCCTTTTTGATGGGGTCTTTGTCTGGTTTTGGGATCAAGGTAATGATGGCCTCATAAAATGAGTTTGGAAGTTTTCCTTCCATTTCTATTTTTTGGAACAGTTTCAGAAGAATAGGTATTAATTCTTCTTGAAATGTTTGGTAGAATTCCCCTGGGAAGCCATCTGGCCCTGGGCTTTTGTTTGTTGGGAGATTTTTGATAACTGCTTCTATTTCCTTAGTGGTTATAGGTCTGTTCAGGTTTTCTCTTTCTTCCTGGTTCAGTTTTGGTAGTTGATACATCTCTAGGAATGCATCCATTTCTTCCAGATTATCTAATTTGCTGGCATAGAGTTGCTCATAATATGTTCTTATGATTGTTTGTATTTCTTTGGTGTTGGTTGTGATCTCTCCTCTTTCATTCATGATTTTGTTGATTTGGGTCGTTTCTCTTCTCTTTTTGATAAGTCTGGCCAGGGGTTTATCAATCTTGTTAATTCTTTCAAAGAACCAGCTCCTAGTTTCGTTGATCTGTTCTATTGTTCTTTTAGTTTCTATTTCATTGATTTCTGCTCTGATCTTTATGATTTCTCTCTCCTGCTGGGTTTAGGCTTTATTTGCTGTTCTTTCTCCAGCTCCTTTAGGTGTAGGGTTAGGTTGTGTACTTGAGACCTTTCTTGTTTCTTGAGAAAGGCTTGTATTGCTATATACTTTCCTCTTAAGACTGCCTTTGCTGCATCCCAAAGATTTTGAATAGTTGTGTTTTCATTTTCATTGGTTTCCATGTATTTTTTTAATTCTTCTTTAATTTCCTGGTTGACCCATTCATTCTTCAGTAGGATGCTCTTTAGCCTCCATGTATTTGAGTTCTTTCCGACTTTCCTCTTGTGATTGAGTTCTAGTTTCAAAGCATTGTGGTCTGAAAATAGGCAGGGAATGATCCCAATCTTTTGGTACCGGTTGAGACCTGATTTATGACCTAGGATGTGATCTATTCTGGAGAATGTTCCATGGGCACTAGAGAAGAATGTGTATTCCGTTGCTTTGGGGTGGAATGTTCTGAATATGTCTGTGAAGTCCATTTGGTCCAGTGTGTCATTTAAAGTCTTTATTTCCTTGTTGATCTTTTGCTTAGACGATCTGTCCATTTCAGTGAGGGGGGTGTTAAAGTCCCCCACTATTATTGTATTGTTGTCGATGTGTTTCTTTGCTTTTGTTATTAATTGCCTTATATAATTGGCTGCTCCCATGTTAGGGGCATAGATATTTACAATTGTTAGATCTTCTTGTTGGATAGACCCTTTAGGTATGATATAGTGTCCTTCCTCATCTCTTATTACAGTCTGTGGTTTAAAATCTAATTTGTCTGATATAAGGATTGCCACCCCAGCTTTCTTTTGGTGTCCATTAGCATGGTAAATGGTTTTCCACCCCCTCACTTTCAATCTGGGGGTGTCTTTGGTTCTAAAATGAGTCCCATGCAGACAGCATATCGATGGGTCTTGTTTTTTAATCCAGTCTGATAGCCTGTGTCTTTTGATTGGGGCATTTAGCCCATTTACATTCAGGGTAACTATTGAAAGATAGGAATTTAGTGCCATTGTATTGCCTGTAAGGTGACTGTTACCGTAAATTGTCTGTGTTCCTTTCTGGTCTATGTTGCTTTTAGGCTCTCTCTTTGCTTAGAGGACCCCTTTCAAGATTTCCTATAGGGCTGGTTTTGTGTTTGCAAATTCCTTTAGTTTTTGTTTGTCCTGGAAGCTTTTTATCTCTCTTTCTATTTTCAGTGACAGCCTAGCTGGATATAGTATTCTTGGCTGCATATTTTTCTCATTTAGTGCTCTGAATATATCCTGCCAGTCCCTTCTGGCCTGCCAGGTCTCTGTGGATAGGTCTGTTGCCAATCTAATGTTTCTACCATTGTAGATTACATATCTCTTCTCCCGAGCTGCTTTCAGGATTTTCTCTTTGTCTATGAGACTCGTAAGTTTTACTATTAGATGTCGGGGTGTTGACCTATTTTTATTGATTTTGAGAGGGGTTCTCTGTGCTTCCTGGATTTTCATGCCTGTTTCCTTCCCCAAATTAGGGACGTTCTCTGCTATAATTTGCTCCATTATACCTTCTGCCCCTCTCTCTCTTTCTTCTTCTTGTGGGATCCCAATTATTCTAATGTTGTTTCATCTTATGGTATCGCTTATCTCTCGAATTCTGCCCTCGTGATCCAGTAGTTGTTTATCTCTCTTTTTCTCAGCTTCTTTATTTTCCATCATTTCATCTTCTATATTACTGATTCTCTCTTCTGCCTCATTTATTCTAGCAGTTAGCGCCCCCATTTTTTATTGCACCTCATTAATAGCCTTTTTGATTTCTACTTGGCTGGATTTTAGTTCTTTTACTTCTCGAGAAAGGGTTTCTCTAATAACTTCCATATTTTTTTCAAGCCCAGCTAGTATCTTTAAAGTGATGATTCTGAAGTCTAGATCTGACATCGTACTAATGTCCGTATTCAGTAGGTCCCTGGCAGTCGGTACTACCTCTTGTTCTTTTTGTTGAGGTGATTTTTTCCGTCTTGTCATTTTGTGCAGAGTAGAATAGATTAATGAGAGAACAAAATGCTAGCAGAGTAACCACGTCCCCAGAAAATATACTCTAAACAAATCAGAAAAGACCTGAAGCAGTGGAAAAAGAAACAGAAAGAGAGAAAAAAGAAAAAGAAAAAAAAGAAAAAGATAAAGATAAAAACAAAAACAAACAAAACAAAACAACAACAACAACAAAAAACCAGAATGTGATCAAATATGATCAGGCTGGTATATAGATCAGTGCCACACAGATTTGGGGTGTATTTTGGTCTTTTAGAAGAAAGTGCCTCCCAAAATTTTAAGGAAAGAAAAACTTATATATGTACAAAAATAAGGGTTGATATGATGAAGGGATGGAATATGACTGTAAAGATGGAAATTATAAAAAATTTTATAAAAGGAATTGATAAGAAGTTGTTTGAAAAAAGAAAGAAGAGGATTTAAAAAAAGAAAAAAGAAAAAAAAGGCAGAGGATGTGATCAGGCAGGGGAATAGAAAACACCATATACTAGAGATTTAGGGTATATTTTAATCTGTTAGAAGAAACTATCTCAAAATTTTAAAGAGAGAACAACTTATATATATAAGCCAAAAATACAGGTAACTACTATGAAGGGATAGAATATGACTCTAAAAATGAAAAATAAAAAATTTTTTTTAAAAAAAGGGATTGATAAGATGTTGGTTGAAAAAAGGGAAAAAGAAAAATTCAAAAAGAAAAAAAAAGGAAAAAAGACAGTTAAAAAAAATTAACTTTGCAAGACTAAAGAATCATGGTAAAAAAGCCATGAATTCTATGTGCAGTATTCCCCTAGCGCTGGAGTTCTGCCGTTCTCATTGATCGGTAAACTTGGTCTTGGCTGGCTGTTCTCGCTGATCTTCTGGGGAGGGGCCTGTTGCCGTGGTTTCCAAATGTCTCTGCCAGAGGCGGAATTGCCCCGCCCTTGCCCCCTCCCGGCTAAGTAATCTGCTCGGGTTTGCTCTCCGGGGCTTTTGTTCCCTGTGAGCTTTCCCTACAGCTTTGGAGGTGGAGAGTGAAAATGGCGGCCTCCCAATCTCCGCCCTGGAGGAGCCGAGAACTCGGGGCCCCGCTTCTCAGTGCGCCCCCAGAGAAAAGCCGTCAGTCACTCCCGTCTCCCCAGTCTCCGGCCGCACCCCGTGCTCACCCGGCCTGTGACCGCGCGCCTCTATCTCTGGCACCCGACCCTGGGTGGAGTCTCCAAACCCAGCAGATCCCTGCGGTGCACTCCCACGCGGCTCCTCCCGGGGAGGAAGGTGAGTCTCCCCGGATCTGCCGCCTGTTGGGTCCCTGCTGGAGGAGCAGTGGCCCGACTGTGCCGCGGATCACGGTTTATGGCAACCCCGAGCTGAGAGCCCGCGCCTGGGCTCCGTCTCTGCAGCCGGCTTCCCTGCTCCGTTACCTGGGAGCTCTGCCACACTCAGGCACCCCCGGTCTTTCTTTGACCCCGAGGGTCCTGAGACCACACTGTCCTGGAGGGTTCCACCCCCCGCTTAGCTACCAGAGTGACGTCCCTTGGCGGAGCAGACTTTTAAAAGTTCCAATTTTGTGCTCCGCGGCTCTATCACTTGCCAGAAGTGGCCGACGGAGGCCCCTCCCCCGCTGTCTATCCTCCCGAATATCACCTCAGATTCACTTCTCCACACGTCCTACCTTCTAGAAAGTGGTCGCTTTTCTGGTGAGAGAGTTGTTGCTCTTCTTTTCTTCGATCTCCTGTTGAGTTCGTAGGTGTTCAGATTGGTTTGATCCCTATCCAGCTGAATTCCTGAGAGGAGATGAAATCCAGGTCTCCTACTCCTCTGCCATCTTGCTCCGCCCCCCAGAATCACTGTTTTTAAAAAGGTTTATTGAGGTGCAGTTGACATCGAGTAAACTGATACCTGTAAAATGTACAATTTGACAAATTCTCCATGTATATACACCTGTGAAACTGTCACCATGATCAAAATAATGAACATATCCACCACCCCTAAAATTTCCTCATGCCCCTTTGTAATTTCTTTCTCCTACCTCTGCCCATCTCCAGGCCTTCACTGATCTGCTTTCTGTCACTCTAGTTTGCATTTTCCACACTCTTAGATAAATGGTATCATACTCATTTTTCTCCGGTTTTCTTCACTCAGCATAATTATTTTGAGATTTATTCATGTTGATATATGTATCAGTTCATTTCAATTTTTTATTCATTTACTTTCAAAAGCCTCTATGAACATCCTTGTTAAGTGTTTGTATGGACATATGCTTTTCATTTCTCTTGGATAAATACCTAGGAGTTGGACAGATAGGTCATGTGGTAGGTGTATGTTTAATTTTTTTTTTTTTTTGGTGTAAGTTTAATTTTTAAAGAAACTGCCAACTGTTTCCAAGATGTTTGTACCATTTTATAATCCCATCAGTAGTATATGAGTTCCAGTTGCTCCACATTGTCACCAGTAATGGTATTTCATAGTGGGAGCATAGTGGTTTTAATTTGCGTTTCCCTAATATTGTTGGACATCTTTTTATGTGTATATTGTCATTTTTGCCTCAAATTTGAATCTTTGCCGAATCAAGTTTACTTAGATATTTTTCCTAGAAATGTTGTAGCATTAGCTCTTAGATTTCAATCTATATGCTCCATTTTAAATTAAATTTTTCTATATATAAATTAAAATTTTCTATTTTCTAAAAATTTCTATAAATTTTTCTATATTCTATATTTAATAGTCTATATTAAATTTTTCTATAAAGTGTGAAGTAAGGATCTAAGTTTTATTGTTATCATGATCATTTTGCATACAGCTATCCAATTATTTCAGTAAACAGTTCAAAAGTTATCCTTTTTCCATTGAATTGCCTTGGCACCATTGCCAGAATCAATTGGTTGCATATTTGTGGATCTATTTCTGGAATCTCTATTGATCAATTTTATTTTCTCTATACCAACAACACTATCTTGATTACTGTAGCTTTAGGTTGTTGTTGTTTTAAAGCTTCAGAGTCTAAAATAAATAAATAAATAAATAAATAAATAAATAAATAAATAAATAAA
>NW_023270854.1:52058259-52127902 GCF_011800145.1 Mirounga leonina | reverse complement strand
AAATAAATAAATAAATAAATAAATAAATAAATAAATAAATAAATAAATAAAATTTTTAAAAAGCTTCATAGTTTTGAAATTAGGTAATATTAGTCCTCTATTTTTCCCCCAAAGCCATTTTGGCTATTCTGCCTTTGCATTTCCACATAAATTTTAAGATTAGCTTATTAATTTCTATAAAAACCCTACTGGGACTTCAACTGAGTGTTTTATATCCTATCTTCTTGTTCTATCAATTGATAGAGTAGTGTTGAAATCTCTGACCAAACGGTAGATTTATTTTTTTTCTTCTTGTAGTTCTACCATGTTTTGCTTCATATTGTTTGAGGCTTCGTTATTACATGCATAAACATTTTAATTGTTATATCTTCTTATGAATTGACCACTTTGTTATTATAAAGTGACACTCTTTATCCATGGTAATGTTTTTTGCTCAGAAATCTACTTTGTCTGATACTAATATAATCATTCCAGGTTTTTTTTTAATTAGTGTTAGCATGGTATATGCTTTCCATCCTTTTACTTTTGAGCTACATGTGTCTTTATATTTAAATTGTATTTCTTGTAGGCAGCATATAGTTAGGTCTTGATTTTTCATCCAGTTGGGTAATCTTTGCCTTTTTATTGGAGTGTTTGAACAATTTACATTTTGTGTGATTACTGATATGATTGGATTTAAATCTACCATCTTGCTATTTGTTTTCTACCAATCTACCTGTTTGTTTCCCTTCTCCTTTTTTTCTACTTTCTTTTGGATTGAGTATTTTTTTATTATTCCATTTTAGCTATTTTATCTTATCACCTATAATTCTTTGTTTTGCATTATAGTAGTTTAGAATTTTAATATACATCTTCTCACCACCTCCTTCAAATAAGATTATACTACTTCATGTATAATGTAAGAACTTAAAACAGTGTTTTTCCATTTCCCCTTTCAAGCCTTGGTGCTATTATTTCATGGATTTTATTTGTGTATATATTACAAATTGCACAATACAATGTTATTGTTTTAGTTCAAATAGTCACTTATCTTCCAAAGAAATTTAAAAGGACGAAAAAACTTTTCAATATTTTCTCACATTTTTATCATTTCTGTTGTTCTTCATTTCTTTGTATAGACCTGGATTTCCATCTGGTATCATTTTCTTAGTACCTGAAGCATTTCCTTTAATATTTCTTGCAGTGCAGTCCTGCTGATTATGAATTATTTTATTTTTTGTATGTCCAAGACAGTCTGTATTTCATCTTCGTTTTTGAAATAGATGTTCACCGGTTATAGAATTCCAGATTGACAGTTTTTCTTTCAGTACTTTAGAAAGGATGATCCACTGTAGCGCATATCTGCACTATAAGAATGACTATCGTTACTCTTATTTTTGTCCCTCAGTATGTATCTTTTTCTCTCTACCTGCTTTTAACAGGTTCTTTTTATCATTGGATTGAGAAATTTGTTTGTGATATGCATTTGTGTTGTTTCCTTCATGTGTCTTGAGCTTGGGGTGTACAAGTTCCTTGGATCTGTGAGTTTACAGTTTTCATCAGCTTTGGAAAATTCTTCACCATTGTTTCTTTAAACATTTTTTTTCTGTATCCCCTTCTCTCTGCTGTACTTCAGGAACTCCAATTACATGCCACTTGAAACCACAGATCACTGATGCTGTGTTCATTTTCCCTTTCAGTCTTTTTGCTTTCTGTGTTTCATTTCAGACACTTTCTGCCACTGTGTCATAATTTTACTATCCTTGTCTTCTTCAGTGTCTAACTTGCTGTGAATTCCAGTCAGTGTGTGGGTTTTGTTTTGTTTTGTTTTCATTTCAGACTTTGTAATTTCCATCTGTAGAAGTCGAGAACAATTTGTATTATTTTTATATTTTCCATGTCTTTATTTAACATGTTTAATCTTTACCTTCTTGAACATATGGAATATTTTTACAATAACTGTTTTTATATCCTTGTTGGCTAATTCTATAATCTGTGACATTTTTGGTTTTGTTTTTGTTGATTGATTTTTCTCCTCAGAAAGGGCTGTATTTTCTTGCTTCTTTGCATACTTAATAACCTTTCCTGAGATGCCAGACATTTTGAATTTACATTGTTTGGTGCTGGATATTTTTGTATTTTTATAAATGCTCTTGAGCTTTGTTCTGGGGAAATGATTTGATCTTTCAAGGCTTGCTTTTGTTAAGTGAAATCGGAACAGACTTTAGTCTAGGGATAATTTGGCCATGCTACCGAGGAAATTAGCCTTCTGAGTAGTACTCTACCATATGCCTGTGAATTAGGAGATTTCCGCTTTGACTGGTGGGAATATGGACTCTCCCAGGCCCTATGAGGGTTTGAGGATTGTTCTCTCCAATTCTCTTGTGTGGGTTTTCCCCCCGCCTCAGGTGGTTTCCTCACATTGATGTGCTGATCAATACTCAGGTGAGCACTCCAGAGGGACCCTCTGAAAATCTCTGAAGCCTCCCTCTCCATGCAGCCCTTTCCTCCAGGATTCATCCTTGTGACTCTATCTGTAGATACCTTGTCCTTCCTGGAACTCCAGCTTCTTCTCCTCCACCTTGGGAGACTGCCAGGCTCTACCTGTGTTTTTCTTCCTGAGCTGCTATCTTGAAATTCTCTCCAGACAATAAGCCAGGACAATGGTAGAGCTCACCTAATTTGTTTCTCTTCTATCAGGAATCATTGTCCTAAGCCAGCTAATATCCAATGTCTGTAAATAGTTGTTTCACGTATTTTGCTTGGTATTTTAGTTATTTGATGTGGAAGGGTCAGGCTGATGTCAGGAACTGTGGAGGGTCTAAAATTTTACCCTGCTTAGAAACTAATACGTTTCATACCACAGTTTCATAGATGCTGGCAAAAGATAAGAGATTCCTAGGGGGAGACAAAGGACTCTATTACTCACAGCACAATTAGACAGCATGAACTTCATGTTCTCATTACTTTCCTTTGCATTGTCCCCCCGCCAAGTTCCACAGTGCGGTAGAGAGCAGCACAGATGGATGCTGTACACACAGTAGATATGTGTTACATCTGACTTGTACTTATAAAGGGGGCTGCCAGCAAATCTACCCGAGCTTTCTCTGAAGAAGGACATTATCTTTACTATCCTGGTGAGAAAACAAATCAACTTTCTGCCCTAGAGAATATACTGTCTTTATATTCCAAGTTTGTTTGCTATCCAAACATCCTTGAAAAGATATTCTATAAAAAGCTGATATAGGATATACAGAAAGTATAACTTACATCATTACTGTTTTTTAGGACCAGTAAGAAAATCAAAATTGCCAAGCAAAGAAAGTAAAATTGTGGCTTTGAATGAATGAATGAATGTTTTAGGAAGAATTTCAGAGATGAGGTACTTCTTTATACTGTGGAGCAGTAATTAACTCTTGCTCCAGTGGGAGAGAAACATCTATGACTCTTGGCATATGCTGGGCTTCCCAGAGCGTGTGCTTTTCACTTTTCCTTGTTGTTTTTCAGAGGGTATTATTCCCGGGCCCCCCACAGACCTCTCAGTCACAGAGGCTACCCGGAGCTATGTGGTGCTAAGTTGGAAGCCTCCTGGCCAGCGTGGCCATGAGGGCATTCTGTACTTTGTGGAAAAGGTAAGACTCTGGGATCGACATTATTACCTCAGGCCTCTTCTTAAAGATTTCTTTAAAGAAATAGAGATTACATTTCCATTGTGTCCTGACCTCTTTAAACCCTTATAAACTATAAACAGTCCTCACCAAAATATGTATATCACACAGAACTTTGCCTGAAAGTTCAAGGGGTTTATGGATCCCTGGAGCTCACCCATAGACTTCTAAGAGGTCCAAAGACCCCAAATTAAAACCCTTTTAAGCAGAGAAATGTTCCTGAAACTAGATTGTTCATATGGCACTGTTTTCTAGACACTTTCTCTGTTTTCCTTGCTCTAGTAATGGCTTTTCATCTCTCTACAACTTGTCTCATACAGTCAGAAATGAACATTGATGAGGGTAGATGAACTAGAGGAATAAAAGTTACAGTACTTTCAGAATCCTGTCAAATAGCCAGAGAGTTAAAGAGAGAAAGTCCTTACATGCTGCCGCACACTCGGCTAGTACTACTCAAGTGTAGATAGTAGGGTAGGGTCAGGAATTACAAACAGCATGAGATACTGGCTAGTTCTTGCCCTCAAATATCTTACAATTTTATTGTAATTATGTTAGAGAGGGCAGCATATAATGAAGGCCTAAAATGGGTGGGATGATGAGAATTATATGTGACTCCATCACATACCTATATTTGAAGGTGGTTGTAGTAAGTATTTCTACCCAGAAAATGGAGAGGAGCCAAGACCTGGAAAGGATGTTATTTGGGGGAAGTGCCCAGTTGCAAGTGCAGACATATAGGAGGAACACCTGCTAGGTAAGGCATACTTGCTACAGGAAAAGGGCATTTAAAGAGAATTTGCTTAAAATGAGGTTCAAAATCCATTTGTTAAAGTTTTGATTAAGATGTAATTGAAAAAAATGAAACAAAAATAAGTTTATTTTATGTTATCTGTAAGAATGTTTACATTTTTATTGGCAGCCATGCACCATTTTATTTATTTATTTATTTTTAATGCACCATTTTTTTTTAAGAACAGTGAATGAAACAATTGGCTGTACCCTTTTGTGTATTTTGTTTTTATAAAATTTTGTGATAACACGATAAGTTATCATTTACATTTTACTTTCATAGCAAAATTATAGAAAAGGTCTTTATTTGGCAAAAATATTATGTAGCTTGGTTAGTTTTCCTGAGAGCTTTTCTCTTTCATCCTTAATGCTATTCTGATCATTCAATTTCAGAACACCTATTAGGTCACCTTCCCTGACAATTATTACAAGAGAATAGATATCATAGATATATAGGTGTGTACAAAAATGCAAACATCTGCAAATTAGGTGACAACATAAAACCAAAGGCAACTATCACTATGGCCTTTTAGTTATTTCAGATCATCAGAGAAAATTATACTAGCACTAAAACTGCTAGGATCTGTGGCTTTCCTATCTTAATTAATAAATTTATTAATTTATTTCCTTGATAAAGACATTTAGCTCCTGTCTTTGAGGAGCATGCCTCACTTCTTATCCCTAGCAAATTGGTAACAATAAATGGATTGTCTCTTTAACATGCAATATGGGCATCTTTCAAAAGAGTCTGATTTTACCAAAATAATATTAGAAGTTTTTATTGGTATTAATTTGTGTATTTTCTAGATGTTAGCCTCAAATTAAATATAACTTGAGTAGCATTTCTGATTTTAAATTTTTTTTTCTATTTTTTTTTAATAGGGGGCAAGACTAGAGTGGAAAATGTTTATTTCCTGGTGTGCTTAATTCATACCCTTCACTGAATCTTTTTGAAATGCTCCACAGGAAAAGAGTTCTGAATAAGCTCTGTGACAATAATTACCATCTTTCCTACAGTAGTGACATAGTAACAACCTACCACTGAGGCATTTTCTTCAGATGAGTTAACTTTGGCTTCTGTTGAACATTTCCTCTGGTCACATAAACTCTAATTTCTCCAGGAAAATCTATCACTTCGCTAGACCTAAATGCATATGAGTCTGTGATTAAAAATTTAAGTGTTCTTCCACCAGCGAACCTATTAGTATGGAACAGAGGGAACATGTATGAGTGCACTCTGAGTAGAGAGGCCTCTGTAGGCACCGCTGACATATACAAAAGGCCCAGGATGTTGACATATTGGGGGAGCAGAACATGCCCAGAGACTAGGGCACATTTACAGAAGAACTCTCCAGACGTCAAACCGTTCTACTCAGCTGAATCTCAGGTTATTTCTGATGAGCCTCTTCTAACATGTTGACCTTTCTAAAGGGCATTGTTTCACATGCTCTTGTCCTGCAGCACGTTTTCATCCCCAGAATGTTCATGCCTGTGGGAATGCTGCTTCTTCAGTAACCCTTGAGCTTGCACTTCTTTACAGAACTTGTTACCAGAAATTGCACACACATAAAGCACAAACTTGCCTGTCATGGCTACTGCTTACTCCCAGTTACACCATGTCTGTGAGCCCTGAAATTGTTGACATTTAATAGAAGGCATCGATGGGGCATAGAATTTGCACAGTTAGTAAGAGACAGAGCTAGGATTTGAACCTGGGCAGTCTGGCTCAGTTTTCATATACCGTATCCAACTAGTACACATCATTGCATTTCAACCTTCCCAAGCCTGCCTTTTCTGGAAAGCTTGGATAATCACACAGTGCTACCCCCACAATACTTACAGTTCAGAGCATAGTTGAGAGGATTAAAGAGTTACAATGGCATAAAGCTCTTAGCATAGTGAAAGGCAGCTATTATTTTTATTATGAAAAAACAAATGGTAATTGTTATATGTTCCCCAGTGGAGAAAATGTCAAAATGAATCAAAGCCATAAACTAAAGGATTAAAGATCTGGGAGAATTTTATCCCTCAGTTAGCAGCAGATTGACTGTTTAGGGGGAATTTATCCTCTCCACCCTCCCACACACAATGACACAATCATGAAAGATTCTACAAAGGACTTTAGAGGTTACCTTGTCACATTTGCTTTTTTTACAAATGATGAAACTGAGACCAAAGAATACTCACATGACTTTCCCAAGGTCACATATCTTGTTATTAACAAAGCTAGGACCGCAATGAATGCCTCTGGGTCCTTTGCACCATACCACATTGCCTTCCATTTCAAGTCAATGAAGATTACGCCAAGCGATATATCAGTATTCTTATAGTCCCAACAGCGTATCATCCTTGACAGCTGGTCACTGTATCACAAGGTTTGGATTTCTAGAAAAGTCTCTTGAAAATGTTCAGAAGTTCCGAAGCAAAATCACTTCTACTGACCTTGGGGCAGAATTGAGAGTTCAAATAGGCGGGATAAAGGATTATTGAAGACTAATCATAGTTTTCTCACTATATTCTCTACAAAGTGCAAATCGACACCACATCCTTTCAAGGATATCAGAGTAATTCTAGATCATTTAGGTTCTAAGAACAGAATTGCTTTGAATTTAGTTTCCCCCATCATTTATTCTAAAATATGGGGAAGAGGGGCGCCTGGGTGGCTCAGTCGGTTAAGCGGCTGCCTTCGGCTCAGGTCATGATCCCTGGGTCCTGGGATCAAGCCCCACGTCCAGCTTCCTCTCAGTGGAGAGCCTGCTTCTCCCTCTCTCTCTGCCTGCCTCTCTGCCTACTTGTGCTTTCTCTCTCTGTGTCAAATAAATAAATAAAATCTTTAAAATAAAATAAAATATGGGGAAGAAAAAAAGAACCTCTTTAACTTTCATTAACTTCCTTCCTTCATTCAGAATTCAAAACCATTCATTCAGAAAAAAAACAATTGTTGATTATCTACTATGTGCCAGATACAATTCTAGGCTCTGGGGTATAGCAGTGAACAAAGACAACTCCCTGAACTCATTTCATTGAAATTTACTTTCCAATGGAGGAGATGACAAATAAACAACTTAATTTCAAATACAGTTAAGTGTTTTGAAAAAAATAAAGCAGGGTAAGGGATAGAAAGTGATGAGAAAGGAGCGAAGAACTCTTTTAGATTCTTTGATAGAATAGGGAGGGGATGATCAAGAAGGCCTTTTTGAGGAAGTGGTGTTTGAGTACAGACCTGAATGAGATTATGAGTCATTAAATAACACTCAATTAAAATAACACAGTTTATAACAATGAAAATTTAAGTATTTTATATAGCATAGTAAATCTATTTACCTACCCTAAGAATTAGAAAAGTATCTGACCCCAAACTGCCTTCAAAATAAAGTCTTTTATAAGTAGATTAATGATCTTTAGTTAATAAGTTAGTGAAGTATTAAAGTAGCATATTTGTCAAACAATCTGAAGCCATATTTGATTTTGATAATCCTCTGGACTATAGATGCTTCATCCCCAATTTCCTCCAAATCTCTTCTCCAGTTCAACTCAAAACAGGTAAGTAGTTGCTGACTGATAAAAAAGACTGCTAGTTGCCTGGCTCAGAGTCCCCATCTATTCTTGCCTTACTGTGAATGGGTCTCTCTGTTTGGGCTGCAGTGTGACGCAGGAACGGAAAACTGGCAGCGGGTGAACACAGAGCTCCCCGTGAAGTCTCCCCGCTTTGCTCTGTTTGACCTGGCTGAAGGGAAATCCTACCGTTTCCGCGTCCGCTGTTCTAACTCGGCAGGAGTTGGTGAGCCCTCAGAGGCAACCGAAGTGACCGTGGTAGGGGACAAACTTGGTGAGTAAAGAGTTTGGTTGAACAACTGTAAACTGATTTTACTTCAATTCAAGAAAAAATTCCAAAGCAAGAATCTTATTAGAATGTATCTATCCAGAAGTAAAAGTGGTGGCATCCTTCTTTCACATTATAAATGTAATTGACAACTATACCTGACTGATACGTTTTAAAAATTCATTATTATGAGTTATGAAGTTATGAAAAGTAAACTTCTCCAGGAGTTTCAACAGTATTGCTAATGTATTTTTTTTCTGGAGTATTTAGTGTATCGTTATGCCCCCAAACTAACATACGTATTTTTAAATTTTCCACTTTAACAAATTTAAATAAAGTGACTGTATGTTCGACATGATTACTTATATAAAATTTATATATGTGTGTGTTTGTTCATATGTGATAAGAATGCATTTTTTAAAACCACCCTGAGTTTGATCATCATTTTCCTCCTTTGTCAGATATCCCCAAGCCCCCAGGCAAAATCATCCCAAGCAGAAATACAGATACGTCAGTGATAGTTTCATGGGAGGAATCCAAAGATGCTGAAGAGCTGGTCGGGTACTACATAGAGTCAAGTGTTGTTGGCTCTGGCAAGTGGGAGCCCTGCAACAACAACCCTGTGAAGGGTCCACGGTAACCACAATGTTGGGGCGGGGGCTGCTGTGGGGAGCCTTCTGACTCTAGAACACGGAGGCTATGAAGAGGAAATGCACAGCAAATGAATCGTTGAGCACTACATCAAAAACTAATGATGTACTATATGTTGGCTAACTGAACATAATAAAAAAATTAAAAATTAAAAAATTACTTTTTAAGGGGCGCCTGGGTGGCTCAGTCATTAAGCGTCTGCCTTCAGCTCAGGTCATGATCCCAGGGTCCTGGGATCGAGCCCCACATCGGGCTCCCTGCTCAGCGGGAAGCCTGCTTCTCCCTCTCCCACTCCCCCTGCTTGTGTTCCCTCTCTAGCTGTCTCTCTCTCTGTCAAATAAATAAATAAAAATAAATAAAATCTTTAAAAAAAAATAACTTTTTAATTTATAATAAAATTATGATCCTCCCCCCCCCAACCACACAAAAAGAAAATGCAACCATGGACCCATATAGCAGCACAAACAT
This sequence comes from Mirounga leonina, assembly GCF_011800145.1. Lineage (NCBI taxonomy): Eukaryota > Metazoa > Chordata > Mammalia > Carnivora > Phocidae > Mirounga > Mirounga leonina. The sequence continues at coordinate 52,118,524 of NW_023270854.1, read as the reverse complement.
CCAATGGAGGGAGTTTGTGGTTTTTTTTTTTAAAAACATTATACTTTAAATATCCAAATAAATTTAAAATTGAACATAATCTACTGCCATATATTTGGAAAAAAAGGTTTACTGGTGATCTTAAACACTTAGAAACACATTAATGCCAGCTCTGATGAATTCATTTTATAGTATTTTTCTGATTATTTTCCTTCATGCTGTTTGTCCTTTTTACCCCTCTGTTCTGGTCTTTAATATTCAGTGTGATACCAGATTTCAAGGATCCAATAGATTCTAGCTAACATAAAGGACCCAGGCATTTTATTTATTTAATTAATTTTTTTAGAGAAGAGTGTGGTGGAAGGGCAGGGGGAGAGGGAGAGAGAGAATCTTAAGCGGGCTCGATCTCACAAAGATCATGACCTGAGCTGAAATCAAGAGTTGGACGCTTAACCAGTTGAGCCACCTAGGCTCCCCTAGGCATTTTAAGTGAATAGGAAAAAAGCATCAACATTTTACAAATTCTGAACATGGTTAAACTCAGTGCTAAGGAGACATAAATAACACCAACAAAGGGACGTTCAGAATACTTTGCCACTTCTTTATATCTGTTTCTAATATGGAAAGGGTTATTTTTTTCTTGCTTTCAAATATTTTATCAACCAACTTTGCAGGTTGATGTTGAATTCTGACCTGCAACCAAACTCTGAGTCTCCTTTGATCTATGACCAATCTGGAGAATTCCAACCCCCCCCCCCCCAAATTGTCAAACAGGCTTGTTAGATAGTTTCTGGCATGGCCACGTCAAAGTCCAAGGACCCCCATAGGATGAATTGTTTCTTTTGCAGAACAGGAGAGATTAGAGGCAAATCAATGAATGGGAGAAAGCAAGAGATTCATTTAGCCCATTTGTTCATTTCACTTTTATTGTTAAGTTCCCAGCCTTTTCCTGGGACTATTTAGAAATATTTATAGAGGGTTAGGCCGGGTCTGCCTTTCCACAAACAGATAAGAGCTGCTCAAGGACAGGCACCATTTTTTTTATTTGTCTTTGTGTCCACAATACCTAGCTCAGTGTCTGGAACACTGAAGTGCTCAATACATATTTGCCAAACTGAGCTGATCTGAAGGATTGGCCTAATTTATGACTGCCTTCGTTAAATATTCCAACATTACTAATGGTAATAGAGTCATTAGCAGACCTGTTATTTCCTCTGGTTATAGTCTTCAGAATGGATTAAAATGTTACAGTGATTCATGAAACAGCTATTTATAGCCATTATAGCTATTAAGGAGTGAGGTTGTTTTATGTGTGAAACTGCCCATGGATTCACACCTCATTACTGGATCCTTACATCTAAATGGTAATCCATATTTCATCCTATTTTCAGATTCTAGTGTAATTTCTCAAGTAATTATACCTTCCCTGGCATGCAGGGAAGCAGTAACTAGACCTCTGTAACAAGGAGCAGCCAATGCCTTACAGCCATAAGTATATACCTGAAATAGCCATTAACAGTGTTAATACCACCTATTATTTATTAAATGCCTCTTATATGCTAGGCCCTGAAATAGGTACTTTAAATACTTTATGGCCAATCTTTACACAAAAATTATCATGGAGGCATTATTATCCCCATTTTACTGATGCGCACACCAGAGGCTCGGAATAGTTAAGGTACTTATTCAGGGGAAAGCCAGGACTCTGCATTGTTTGATGGAGTGAGTTTAGAAAATTGCCTTAATTAGCTGCCTTCTTGTCTAAAGCACATACATTACCTGATCTCTGTACATCTTCCTTTTAGAAAACGAATTGTTTTTATAAAGCCAGATCATTCAGTTAAGCTAAAACCATCTTGTCTAATTTTCCCCCTAGGAAAAACTTCTAAAACTTCCTTTCCTTTTAGATTTACTTGCCATGGATTGGCGACTGGTCAGAGTTATATCTTCCGGGTCAGAGCAGTGAATGCAGCAGGACTTAGTGAATATTCCCAGGATTCAGAAGTGATTGAAGTAAAAGCTGCTATTGGTAAGTTCCTTATGCATAACTTGGTAGTTAAAAATGGATTTTTGTAAGTTACAAAGGAAGATACCATCCTCTCCAGAAATTGTCTAAAGCTTCTAGTATTGCTTGATGATTCCATCCTCAGATGATCATTTTCTCTGACTCCAGGTGACAGCTAACCTTCCATAGCCGTCATTTTACAGATCTTCATCACTTATCAGATTCTGTGCATCCATAGCCTTGTCATCTTCATGAGTCCGAGTTTCCTCAGATATTTCCCACTGTGTGAAACTCCATTCTAACTTCGTGCTCATCCTGGGAATGTGGAGGGCCATCCGGTTCCTTGAAGTGGTATATCACCCATAACACAGATATTTTGTACCTAAAAGCCATTTCACCTGTGACAAAGCCTGGCTTGTTTTCACTAACAACACATTAACATGCTTTTTATAAACTCTAAATTTTGTGCGAGACACATGTGGTTGCTTAATCATATGCTACATCTCTGCTCTCAAAGTAACCAATAGAATAAAACCGGTAACAAAGTAATTGTGTGTATGTATATGATGTGCCTCCCAATCTTACATAAAGTAGGGAAGGGACCCAGGTAGTTCAGAGCACCAAAAATGAAGTCTGTGATAGAGTAACCCATATTTGAAGGGAAAGATTATTTCATACCAGTTATCTTCGGTTATCATGCCGTATTACTTTTTAATATTCCTTATAATATGGACAATAGTGACCATGTTTTTTGAGGTTGGGAGGTACAGGCCATTAATAGTTCAGTAATGTACATAATTCTGTTATAAAATCAGGATCATTAATATATGCCTTGTGCACTTTATGATCCTTTCCTCCCCTCATTCTGTTGAATAATAGGACTTAATATCTTTCAAAAAATGTCGGAGATTTGCTTTTTTCTTATATATACTTGGGTTCTGCAAATCAAAACAATTCCTGTTCTGTCTGGTTTTCTGTCCTCATTTCTTCTTTTCCCAGAATATGGAGAAGTTGAACTGTTTCCTAGGTGTAAATTATGTGAAACGTATGCTTTCCATATTTCTTGCCAATCTGAGTGGTTTCCATTAAACTAAGATTACTTTTGTTCTGCTTGTGGTCCTGTTTTTCCCTTTGTTCTATTAAGTAAGAGCAATTTATATTGTGTCTGGGCTTAAAGTGTTTCTGTTGTTATCTGGTGATTATAGGGGGAGGCGTGTCTTCAGATGTGTGGCCTGAAATGAATGATACACCTGGTGGACTAACAGACTCCAGGGGAGGCATGCATGAAGCCTCTCAGCCAACCTTTAAGAAAGATGCTTTGCTTGGTAGCAAACTTAACAAACCTTCACTACCCAGTAGCCCTCACAACCTGGGCCAAACAGAAGTGAGTAAAGTAAGTGAAACAGTTCAGGAAGAGCTTACCCCATTACCACGGAAGGCAGATGGTAAGGGGAAAAGTAAGTCTCACCCTCTGAAAAAGAAGAAGGACATAGGTGAGCGTCGAAAGAGTACAACTGTTCCATCTGTCTCCATCAGTGTCCTCACCTCATTGTCTAGATCACATTCTTCCATCTGTGTTCACTTTCATCTATGTTTATTCTTCATTTGACATGTTTTCAGCTATCCATTTGCAATACTTTTGTCTAATGAGTTGTAAAAGTAATTTTATATGAGTTTGGCTTTTATATATACTTCACTGTGCTTGATGACAATAGAATATTTTCTTCTTTAATAGAATATTTAAAATAATTTGGTTATAGAGTCCTTTTTGGTTTCTCAGGCAGACTTACCTTTGGCCTCATTTCACTAAGAAAATTAGAGCTGAGAGCAGGAAGAATTTGATAATCACAGCCTATGTGGGGTCCTTTGAAATATTCATGTTCAATACATGTATAGGAAAAATATTTTACAAAGAAGTCACATTTTATCAGGATCATAGTTATTAACTTCTATTGTTCATCTTCAGGTTTTCAAGTTGTCCTTTATATTTAACTCAAATAAATATAAGTAACGTTATCTCTTTGAGGTGCCATGAAAAGTTTAACAGGGTATCATAATCACATAAAGCTAAATTCTGTGCTATATGAATCACATTCCCAGAACTGATTTATTTAAGACTATTTATCGGTAAGCTCAGAATTTTCTTATTAGGATATTTGGTACTTGTGGCTTATATATTCTAGGTGACAGTGTTTTCTTAGCAAATAAAAATGAAATCATAAACATATACTGATACTCCACCCCCAACTTCTGTCACTTCCTTTTTTTTTTTTTTGAACCTTTATTGTCCCCTCAACTCAAAATGGGATATTCATTAGAGAATTCACATTCAGTATTGCTCTGTAATAGGAAGAGTAAGAGAGGGAAAGTTGGTTTTTTGTTTGTTTTTTTTTTTTAAGTAAAGAATGAAGGAGGTTGGTGAGGGGGAGGGAGAAACAAATGTATTTTATTTTTTAAATCTTTATTGTTCTAAGACTTGAATAAGAATAAATAGTTCTTTTTTTTCTGTAATCCAAATAAATATTCAGAAAACCCTTTGATGTTATTGCACATCTAGATGGATTTCTTTTCATCATCTGACCCTCTCTCTCTTTTTTTTTTAAGATTTTATTTATTTATTTTACGGAGAGAGACACAGAGAGAGAGGGAACACAAGCAGGGGGAATGGGAGAGGAAGAAGCAGGCTTCCCACTGAGCAGGATCGATGCGGGGCTCGATCCCAGGACCCTGGAATCATGACCTGAGCTGAAGGCAGACCTAACGACTGAGCCCCCCAGGCACCCCAAGACCCTCTCTTTCTTTATCAAAAACCCTAATTTAGTAGTTGGATAAAAAGTTAATCAGAAGCCACATGAATGAAGGAAGACTTTTAAAATATCCTCCAGATATTTTTCTGGCTAGGAACTAATAACCACAGTGACAGCTATATAGTATTTTGTACTACATGAATAATAGTCCAATATCAGGTTGAAAATAATGCAGCAAAAGATATTATATACTAAGAGAAAAAAATCACATGGCAGATTGTGCCTGTTTCTTTTTTTTTTTTTTTTAATTTTTTTTAAGGTGGCATTTAGCTGAGCTCCAAATAAGATTTTTTTCTGTGTGTAGACAGAACTTATTTAGTTGTAAGGTCTCACAAGAGTATGTATGCCTGAATGGTGAAATGCTAACCATTTGGAAATAACATGGAAATTCTCCATAAGCACATTGAGGCAGAAATTGATATATATTACTTCATTTTCCTCCAGGAGCAAATAAGAACAAAACCACATAAAGAAACAAAAATATATATATTGGGGAAAATATTTCTTCTTATGGGGAACAGAATCATTTTTCAGAATATTGCACCATTTTGCTTCTGGTATTTCAAAAATTGTTCTTCCGTGGAAGTGGGGGGGGCAGTGGAATAATAATTGTAGTACGCTTTTCACTGTGTGTTGGTTTTTTCTCATACACCAAACTGGGTGCCAAGTTACAGATCAGTCTCACATTTTAGTTTTATACTGCAAGACCCTAGGGCCCTCACACGTGGCACGAATGAAGCAAGCTTAATGTACATAAAATCATAAATGCATTTCTGTCTACTCACTTGCTATTCATATTGCAACAGCGGCACCATCTCCTCCCTGTGATATCACTTGTCTTGAAAGTTTTCGTGACTCGATGGTTCTTGGATGGAAGCAACCAGATAAGACTGGAGGGGCTGAAATTACTGGCTATTATGTGAATTATCGTGAGGTAATTGATGGAGTACCAGGAAGATGGAGAGAAGCCAACATCAAAGCTGTCAGTGACGAGGCATATAAGGTAAATGACCTTCTGTAGTGTGGAGTCATATAATGATGACATGCTCCCTTGCACTCACATGCACATCCACACCCACACTCGGCGCCTTGTAAATGATTCATGTTATTTCTCCGGTGTCCATTGTCTACAATGACATGGACTTTTGTCAAAAATATACCAAGATAAATAGAAGTAAGCTGACTGAGCAGGAAGGATTTGTATTTTCTGATTCATACACATAAACATAATAACTTCCTAGAATATTCACTATAAAATGTTTACTTATGGTAAAAATTAATGGTTATTTCAAAACTTACAAAATATCTGTAACCAGTGTGCTGCTAGTTTCAAGGGTCCCAGAATCCAGGTGACTGCATTTTTCATTTTCAGCATTCAAATCACAAAGGATAATGGGACATGGGCCCTCAGCTCACCACCTGTGAAGGTTCCCCCACCATAGTGGCTCTGATAGCCACGAAGGGATGGTCCACATGTGTCTAACCACAGATTTCTTTTCTTCACTGCTTTGCCCATCTCAGGGTACTTGAGTCTCACTGTTGCCATAGCTATGGCTCCCCTCTTTGGAGTATTGTCAGCTAGAGGAAAGTCACCCTCCAACTCCCAGGACCCCAGGCTGTGAGGGCAAGAGCAGGGTGAGGCCGGGGGAATGATGCTTTCCCAAACTCAATGACACAGTTTTTAAATCTAACATTTAAAACTTAAGAAATATCACACACATTCTGAACACATAAAGAATAAAACAAGAATACATAAAATAAAATTGTATTTTTAAGATTCTTCCATGTTGGTGTGTAGCTATGACTTCATTACTCTATGGTATTCTATTATATGAGTGTCTCACAATATACTTTTCCATTCAGTTATTGATTGATATTTGGGCATTTTCACATTTATAGCTATATCAAACAGTGTAGCTATGAACATTTTTGTGTATGTCTGCTGGCATATATATGCACTAGTTTCTCTAGGTAATTACCTAGAAGTAGAATTGCTGGGCCAGAGAATCTGTTTATCTTCAATTTTAGTAGATAAGTCTATACTATTTTTCTGAAGAGTATGAGAATTCCCATTGTTGCACATCCCTCTAACACTTGGTATCACACATTTTCAGTTTTGACAATCTGGGTGTCAAATGAGTCTGAATATCATTTGCTATATATACATACTCCATTTTGAAATCTCCATTTATAACATGCCTGTACAGAGTCTTTGCCCATTTTTCTAATAGATTTTCTTACTGACTTGTGAAGTTCTTTATATATTCTGAGCTTAAAATCCTTGGTAGCTGTGGAAGCTGCGTCTATCTTTCCTGCTCATTGGCTAGTATTTTCTTCTCCTTATAGTAACAACACTAATTCATGATAGCCAGACTTAACAACATTTTCTGTGTCTTTGCTCTGCCTTTTTTTTTTTTATGTTATGTTAATCACCATACATCATTAGTTTTTGTTGTAGTGTTCCATGATTCATTGTTTGCGTATAACACCCAGTGCTCCAGGCAGTACGTGCCCTCTTTAATACCCATCACCAGGCTAACCCATCCCTCCACCCCCTCCCCTCTAGAACCCTCAGTTTGTTTCTCAGAGTCCATAGTCTCTCATGGTTCGTCTCCCCCTCTGTTTCCCCCCCCCCTTCATTGCTCTGCCTTTTTAATTTTTTTTTAAGAGATGCCTTTGCCTTCCAAGGTCATGGGGATATTTTACTAGATTATCTTCTAAAAGCTCTCTGGTTTGCCACTTACATTAAAGTCATTACTTCACCTATACATTTTGTGTGTGATGTAAAGGTCAACATTTGTTTTTCCCCTGTAGGGACACCCAGTTGTCTCATCTATTGAAAAGTTTGTCCTTTTTCTACTATTCTGCTAGACTATCTGTATCATGTATCACGTTTCTTTGATGCACGTGTCTGCTTCTATGTTTTCTATTTTGTTCCACTGCTGTTTGTCTACCACTGGACCAGTACCACATTAATTTAATCATTACCACTCATAGCAAATTTGATAACTGGTAGATCAAGTTATCTCAGTTTATTTTTTAATTCCAAGGCTATTTTTAGCCCCTTTGCACTTTGATATAAATTGTAAAATTAGGTTACCACGTTCTACCAAAAAAGGACAAACAAAAGCAAACACAATAAACAGAATTAAACTAAACTAAAACATTTTAGAATTCTGATTGGGATTGCATTGAATCCATAATTTGAGGAATAATTGACATCTTTAAAATATTAAGTCTTCTAATACATAAACATGATATTTCTCACCATTTATTTTGGTCTTTAAAGTTTCTCAGTAAAGTTTTATAATTCTCTATAGAAGTTTTGCACATCATTTGTTATTTATTTATATGTATTACATATTTTCAGTGTTTAAATGGTATGTTTTTATATCATTTTGTTATTGCTGGAATAGAGAAATATACATCATTTTATGTATTGATTTTACATATCATTGTTATGTATAGGTCTCTACTAAATTTTCTTATTATTTCTTTAAGTTACCTATGAGCTTTTTTTATTCTCTGTAAATCATCATATCATCTGTAAATGACTGCTTACTTCTTCATTTCCAAATTTTATATTTTTTGCTTCATTTTCTTAACTTTCTGCTTAAAATCTTTAACAAAATATTGATAGAAGTGGTGATCTTGGTCATTCTAGATTTGATCTTTGTCTTAAAGGAAAACATTTCACCATTAAGTATTATATTTACTATCAGTGTTTGATAGACATCTGTTATCAGCTAAAGGAAGTTTCCTTCTGTTCCTAGTTAAGAATTAATTAAAATTATGAAATATTTTTTCTGAATCTATTGAGATGGTTATATGATTTTTCCCTTTAGTTTTAATGTAGTATATTCTAGTAATTAATGTTAAAATAACCTTGCATTCCTGGCATAAATCTAAGCTGGACATTATGTAAACTCTGTCTATATATTACTGGATTTTTTTTTTTTTTTTTTTGCTTATTGTTGTTTAGGATTTTTGCTTCTATGTTTATGAGTGAAATTATCCTGAGACTAGAGTTAATTTGATACAAATACCTGACAAGGATAGTACTGAAAGGGAAAATTGCAGGTTAATCTTACTTTATTGAGATATAATTCACATATCATAAAATTCACCCAATTCAAATGTTGCTTTATATATTTTGAAGGGGTGTTATTAGATGTATACAAAGTGATTTTCTGTATCACTAACAATATATTTTGCCTTCAAGTCTATATTATCTGTTTTAATATAAATTAATCAATTTTCTTTTTGTTGGTGTTTGCATGGTATATAATTTTTCATCCTTTGACTTTCTAGTTTTAACTTTGTGCTTTATATGTGTCTCTTAAAAATAGTATAGAGTTGGATATTTTTCCTACCTGAGAGTCTTTGTCTTTTAACTAGAGTATTTAATGTTACTACTACTTTTTGGAAAAACCAATCATCTTTATTTTGTGCTTTCTCTTTGTCCTGCCTGTTCTGTTTCATTTTCTGTCCTTCCTTGACTACTTTTGAATAGTTACGTTTTTTCCTTCAGCCATCCCCTTTTCTCCCTCTACGCTTCCTTGAAAGCTATAGATTCTGGGTTTCTGGGTTTGTTTTTGGTGGTTACTCTAGAAATTACGGTGAGCAAATTAACAGTCTAAATTAATTCTATTGCTTTACCCTTGTCTAAGAAAAATAGGGCCTCAGAATACCTAAGCCATTTATTCTATTCCCAACTTGTATGCTATTGTATATGTGCTTTTAACTCATTTTTTAATCCAAAAGTATTGTTATTATTGTTTTATAGTCAATAATTATTTAAGTTTATCTAAATTATTTTAGTTAAGATTTTATTTGCTTTTAATTTCACATCTTTCACCTTCCATTTGAGATTACTTTCCTTTCATCTAAATTAAATAGTTTAGAATGTTCTTTAGTTAGGGTATTCAGAAGGTACATACTCTTCATTTTTGTCTGAAAATAACTTTTTTCTTCATTCTCCAAAAAATTTTTTCTAGACAAAACATTATATAATGGTAGTTATTTTCTTTCGTATTTTGAACGTATATTCCACTGTCTTTTGGCTCGTTGTTGCCAGTGACATGTCAGCTTTTAGTCTGTTTGCTCATTTGAGGGTTGTCTTTTCTCTTAGACAGCTTTTAATATTTTCACTATCTGTTTGGTGTGCTACAGTTAAAATATTATGTGTCTAGGTATAGGTTTTAAAAAATGCCTTTGCCTAGGATTTTGGCATGAGGAGGATTTTCAATCTGTGGGTTGGATTTTTCAGGAAGACCTTTCTGGAAAATTCTAAGCCATTTATCTCCTAAAATATTGTTGCTGCCCCATTCTCTCCCCTCTCCTCTTGAAACTCTAGTTAACATGTATTTGACATTCTCATTCTGTCTTCCATGTCTATTAATCACTCTTCTCTCTTTCCTATCTTTGTGTCTTTCTGCACTGTGGTCTGTGTAATTTCTTATAACTTTCCATTAGTTTACAAATTTGCTCTTCTTTTGCATCTGATTTCCTGTTAAACACATCCATTATTTTTCTCTTATTGTATTTTTCCCTTTTTTAGGTCACATTTTACAAAATATTTTATAGTTTGCTGTCTCCTGCAGATATTTTATTTTATTTATTGTTTTAATGTTTCAAGTTTTTATTTAAATTCTACTTAGTTAACATATAGTGTAATATTAGTTTCAGGATTAGTCCTGCAGATATTTTAAGTTTGTATTTTATGTTTAAAACATAGTAAGCATAGCTGTTTTTCTAATCTATATCTGATGATTCTACCATCTAATATCTTTGCAGGTCTGTATCTGTTATCATTGGTTTTGTAGTCTGGCTCATGGTATCTTGTTTACTATGCTTGGTTATTCTTGATTATGTGCTGCTCATTGTCATTAAAATATTATTTGCATGAATAATTTGAGCTTTAGGATGAAGGCATCTTTCTCTGTAGAGGATTTGTTTTTGCTTCTGCAAGGTGCCTGGGGATACCACCTGTTAAGTTTTTTTTTTTTTTTAAAGATTTTATTTATTTATTCATGAGGGACAGAGAGAGAGAGAGAGAGAGAGAAGCAGGCTCCCAAGGAGCAGGGAGCCCGATGTGGGACTCGATCCCAGGACCCTGGGATCATGACCTGAGCCGAAGGCAGACACTTAACCATCTGAGCCACCCAAGCACCCTGTTAAGTTTTTTCTTAAATCAAATACAAGACTTTATTTTTTTGGACAATCAAGCAATGTGAATTTGCACTGTATAAAGGCAGGTTTATTTCTAATTCAACTTTACTCCCAAAGAGTAAAGCCCTTTAGGGTTCCATCTTAATTGTAGAGGGTTCCCTTTTATTATCCCCTTTTTAGGTTGGGTCTAGGTTTTGATTTCTGAGTTCCTCTGCTTTTGAGATAATCAAAACCAAAGGTCAAATTTTTCTTTATTGGCAACTATCCCCAAGGTAAAAGCTACTTCTATGTTCCATTTATCTTTTTTTTGGTTTCCTATTTCCCTTTATTCTGTCCTGATAATTCTGTAACATCTTTTTTTTTAAATATTTTATTTATTTATTTGAGAGAGAGCAAGTGAGAGAGAGCATAAGCAGGGTGAAGGGCAGAGGGAGAAGCAGAGTCCCTGCTAAGTGGGGAGCCCGATGTGGGACTCAATCCTGGCTCACCGGGATCATAACCTGAGCTGAAGGCAGACACTTAACCAACTGAGCCACCCAGGCATCCAATTCTGTAACATCTTGACACTAATTTGATGCTTTTGAAAAGATTTTTAAAAGATATTTTATCTAGTATTTTGAATTTTTTAGCAAGACAATCTCTGTAGCCTAGTTCACCATTGCCAGAAAAAGAAGTCCCATGCCACAGTATTTCACCTAAGCCTAGAATGACCAACTTTTCCCATTTGCCTAGGACTCTCCTAATTTCAACACTATACCGCCTACATCCTTAGAAACCCCATAGTCCCAGGAAAACTGGAATGGTTGGTCATACTAATGGAGCCCCAAAACAGCCCTGTACCTGAATAAAGTACTTTTAGATCCAAGTTATCTACATGATGGTTTCCTCTTAATTAAAAAGATCTTCCCTTCTTAAAGGGAATGTGTGTGCATGTGTGTGTGAATCAAAAAGGGAGTTTGTATTATTCTGTTACTATAACATATAGCCATTATATTCACCTTATACCCTAAATAACTGGCAAGACAAGTCCTCTTGCAGATGAACTTATGACTTCATGATCAAATCAGGTGTAGACTGGATCATAGATATATACTTGTTTTGCCTTGTCTTAAGTCATACAATAGGTAAGCTTTGTTAATTCAGCTGATTCCATCCATACCTCCATTATTAAGCATTTTTTTTAAGATTTTATTTATTTATTTGACAGAGAGAGACACAGAGTGAGAGAGGGAATACAAGAAGGGGAAGTGGGAGAGGGAGAAGCAGGCTTCCCACAAAGCAGGGAGCCCAATGTGGGGCTCGATCCCAGGACCCTGGGATCATGACTTGAGCCGAAAGCAGACAGACGCTTAATGACTGAGCCACCCAGACACCCCATTATTAAGCATTTTAAAAAGATTTTATTTACTTATTTGAGAGAGAGCGAGAGCATGAGCGGGGGGGGGGGGGGAAGGGGCACAGGGAGAGGGACAAGCAGACTCCCCTGAGCACAGATCTTGACTTGGACCTCGATCCCAGGACCCTGAGATCATGGCCTGAGCCGAAATCAACAGTTAGACACTTAACTGACTGAGCCACCTAGGCGCCCCCATTTATTAAGCATTTTTAATGCTCAAAGGATTGTGTATAGTCCATGGATTTTTTTCACACTAATATATTCCATCATTTCTATTTTGCAAATGTTTCACATTCATTACTTTATCACATATATTTACCACAACCCAATTTCTTCTGAGGGAGATAGAAAACATTAGGTCAATAGGGAGCACAAAAATGACAAGATTTTGAATATTTTGATTCCTAGCTTAGAATTCTTTTAATTTTCATCTGTACAAGCATTAATTTTCTATTAATTTGTTATAAAACAGTGTCCATGAGTCAGGAGTTTAGGCATGGCTTAGATGGGTCTTCTGCTTGGGCTCTCACAAAGATGTCAGCTGGGCTCATTCTACTCTGGAGCTGAGTTCCTCTTCCAAGCTGATTCAGTTATTGGCAGAATTTAGTTCTTTCAGCTGTAAGTCTGGGGCCCTCTGCTTCTAGAGGCTGCCCTTCTCCAAATTTGAGTGGCTAGGTAGTTCACAACCTGGCATTCACTTCTTCAACGCCATCAGGACAGTGTTCTCATCATGGAAGTCCCAAACCCCATTTTGACAGTTTTCATCTGATTAAATCAGGCCTACCCAGGATAATCTCCCTTTTGATGAACTCAAAAATCCACTGATTAGGGACTTTAATTACGTCTGTAATATCCTCTCTCCTTTTCCATATGATGGAACAACAATCACAGGGTGATATTCCAATACCTTTGCCATATTCTCTTGGTTGGAAGCAGGTCACAGGCTTCACCCACACTCAAGGGGAGTAGATTACAAAAGGGTATAACTCATTGGGGGTCACTTCAGGGTATGTGCAACACAGGAGGTAAGTAAACAAAATATTGAACAACTTAAAAAAAATACCTGAATCAACATCCCCTCTCTGTGATATTGTCATGTTGCAGATTAGCAACTTGAAGGAAAACATGGTGTATCAGTTCCAAGTGGCAGCCATGAACATCGCTGGGTTGGGAGAGCCCTCAGCAGTAAGCAAATGCTTCAAATGTGAAGAGTGGACCATTGCTGTTCCAGGTAAGTCATGAAAAACATGTCTCAGCACTGAGGCTTGGGGTTTCTTTCAAAAGAACCTACAACTTGGAAGTAAATTTAAGTGCCATATAGACAGCTCCTAAGGGAAAAGAATTCTCTTTTGTTTACCTGAGATATTTTTATAATCCTATTAAATAATAGGTGCCAATATAAAACTGACTATGATTTCTTGTGCTTGTATTCCAAATAAATCCTAGAGCCCTCATAGTTATACCTCTGCTTGGAATAAGATTAACAGAAGCACAAATCTGAGTTCCAATGATCATTGAAAAGGAATTCTCATTTTTGTTTGTGCTTCTTAATAAAGACCACTGAAGAGCATCCAATTTGTATCCCACAACAAAAGATCCCAAAAACTTCTTCCTGTACTCCCTAATTCTCATGCATTCTCCCACTGTGCTGGAACCTTTCATTTATCAACCTCCCCCAAATCTCTCTCTCCAAGCTCAGCCAATGTAGCTCCTCTTCCTTGTTGTCTCTCTCCTCCCTTGCTGCTAGCTCTTTATTATATTATGTAGGCAGACTTAACATGCCTGCCTAGGACTTAAGTTCTGGACTTTCTCCGCTTCTCCAGTCCTTTTGATCTCTCTACACTTTTGTCTCAACTCTGCATCACAATAAATTTCCTGAAACTGGCTGGAAATATTCTCCTTTGAAGGTTGCCATAGTGGGTGGTTGGCTGAACAGGGAAGAAAATGGGGAGAAGGTAGAAACATTTACCTGTGCTTTTAAAAACATAGCGACAACACTGAACTAATTAAAAAATTGAATACAAATAAATTTACTAAGCCATTAAGTTTCAAACTAGCAAGACATTAATGTATTTGGTGGGTGATTTTATTTTGCTTCCAACAGTACCAACTTCACAGACCCAGTGAGTGCCACAGGATGACTAGATTCTCCCACTTGGGTTTAATATTCAACATACGTAACAACTGGTATAGCACCAATATCGACCACATTAGAACACAAGGCCACGCTGGAGCATACTGGATAGATCCAGCCCTGTCCCTGATGCCACCCTCTTCCTCTACTTGAAACGCTAGTGCCCTTGAAGAACCATCATTTTTGCCTTTCTTAGAGAGCTTCTGTTTGCATCACTTCTCCATCAAGTGTGAATAAAAAGATTACAAGAGAAACCCAAGAGAAGTTCAAGCACTCACTCAACTTCAATAAATATATAGGGCAAACATGCTGCCTTTCCTTGCACCTCCTTTAACCCAGTTGGTATTTCTTAAGCTCTTTCTCTCACCTACACAAAAGTGGATCTGTTTTTAAATTCTTGCAATTCCTGAATAAAGTTAAAATATGAGTGACTAGAGACTAAGAAACACTGAGCAGGCTTGTGGAAAATGTTTTGATTGAAAGAGATGTAGTTAGCAAAAGAGGTTGTAGGGTGAGTGCTACCTGTTTGGATGCCTCATGGGGTTCTGAGGATGGCACAAGAAAATGATTTAAAATCCTCTTTGCGAAACAGAACATGACACACTATTATAAGGCATTGATGTTATTATTTAAATCTATTACCATGTTATTTAAACCTCTTACCTTGTCGGAAGGCAAGGATGACACATACCCGTGACTGTTAAGCCAAGGGACAGGGCCCCACAAATATTGAGCTATTAATTGCAAAATGCAAAAGCATTGCATAGCATATGTTTGTAGCTGGCTTTTAGGGCACCGTGAGTCAGTTCAGGGGATTTTGATTGGTTGGTTAGAAATCAGTTATTTAAAAGAAAAAAAGGTCAGGAAAAAAGAAAATAAATATATCACCTACATAGCAGCTGGTGGTCATGGAAAGATGTGGGAGATCACTTAGTAGTTTGGATTCTCCCAAGAGTGCAAAGAGCACATGGGCAGGGAAGACATTTGGCTTTCTTCCTAAACAGGTTGATCAAGTTACTTGGCTTCTTTGAGTTTTCTGTTGTCTTAAGGATGAATGAGATAAATAAATATAAAGTACCTAGCAGTGTTTAGCTGGGACCCACGGGATTGATTTTATTTGTTTTGGTGAAAGTTCTTTGTAAACTGTAATTGTAGTTTGTTTTTACTCCTAGATAGAATATTTGCTTTATGGAAAAGATTTCCCTCCAGAGGGGAGCTATTTTGTAATATATTCCTTTTTCCTATAAAAGAAATATTACTATCTATATTCATATGCCATCAAATAGGGTTGCTTTCTTCATCCTCATTTGAGGTTTAGGGGAATTTTCAGATTACCATCCAAAAATAATCTGAAACTGAACCTGCAACCAAATTAAGCTGTTCTTGATAAAAGATGAGGACCACAAGCCCAGGAACACCCTGAAGGCAAGTTTTCATCCAGCCTCGGAGTGGGGGGCACTTTGAATTGACTCTAACCACCTGCTGCCCAGAAAGGGACTTAGTAGGTTGATGTAGAGCCATTGAGGAAACGTGACACAAAATGAACACAAAATACCTATTTCTACAGGAATGGTAGATTTCACAAAAGAAGAACACTGGATTCAGCTTTAAGACTTCAGATGTGGTTCTAGATTTACCCGTATTTGCATTTTGCCATCTACATTATGATTTGTATACATTGGTCTCTCTGTCTCTTTTTCAGGACCCCCACACAGTGTCAAATATAGTGAAGTCAGGAAAACCTCCCTGGTTCTGCAGTGGAAGCCTCCTATCCACTCTGGAAGGACTCCAGTCACTGGTTACTTTGTGGACTTGAAGGAGGCCAAGGCCAAGGATAGCCAATGGCGAGGACTCAACAAAGCAGCTATTAAAAACACGTACCTGAGGGTAAGAGGGTGCTCATATTTTGAGAAACCTTTTTTTAAAAAGAAGAAATGCTCCCCAAATGATATTAACTTTAAAGTTAGCAAGATAAAACACAACATTTCTGCTGTGGTCTATTTCATATATTGGGCTCCTCGTAAGATTCCATTTAGCAGTGGCTGGGGATGGGGGGAGTTTCTGGTGCTTAAAGCAATTTGGTTATATTTAACCTGAATCCCTTAGCCTAGCTTCAGAAAATATTCCACAAGCTCCCTCCTCTCTCTTCTTTCCCTCCTTGCCTCTACTTACCCACCTCACATTTTTGTTACTCACGGTCTTAGAAAGGTGACTTCCTCATTTCTTCCTCTGATTTTTTTTTGAGGATGGTTTTTGATTTGAGGGTGTTATTTTCATAGCATTCATGCCAGCAAGGCTTTTCCTGCTGATTCCTTTGAGTCACGCTCTGTCTCACTTCATGGGCTCCCTCAAGCTTATGCTCACGTGAGCACCAGAGGCTAGTGGAATGGGTTCACTCAACTCGGACCTAATCCTCACCCTTATCCGCATCTTTGCCTTCCAGATTCCTCTAAAGTGTTGTAATTGAACAAATTCCTAACTTCATTTACCAGAGACTGTTCTGCTAAAGCCACTGAATCTCACTTGCAACAAATGGATATCTCAAAAGAATGTTTTCTCCTATGTCAGCAGTGACACCTGGAGACCCTGAAATCCACACTAGGGCTTCAGAAACTGTGGGAAATATGATTCTGACTCTTATGACTTAGAATGAAGTGTGGCTTCGCCACAATCATACAGAAAGCAGCACACTGCATTTCGTTTGCAGTCCAATCTGTTGCCAGAATAAGCCACTGCCTAGAGGGGGTGAGCCTTGGAAGCTACTCAGAATGTGCCTGCTCTAAAAGTTCTCTCCCACTGACCTGCCACTGTGGACTAAAGTCCATGCCATCTGTCAGCCTCTCTCCAGGGTTGAGGTATTTACTGTCCCCATAAAAAATATAAATATATCC
Source organism: Mirounga leonina (assembly GCF_011800145.1). Classification (NCBI taxonomy): domain Eukaryota; kingdom Metazoa; phylum Chordata; class Mammalia; order Carnivora; family Phocidae; genus Mirounga; species Mirounga leonina. Next base: position 52,101,141 of record NW_023270854.1, on the reverse strand, counting down.
TCCAAGAGAGATGACCTTTAAATATGCCATCAACTCATCTTAGCATATGCCAGTGAGCTCCCCAGCCCCTTACAAAACCTTGAGGAGGTAGGAAAGGTCACATTTCATGGGGAAGAGAAAAAGGTAAAGGAAGGTCAGGAAGTTAGCATGCTGTTTGGTTGTCCAAATGAGGCAGGAGGCCTCTAGATTCAAAGAAACTCCCAAAGGACAGTGTAAAATAAAAGTCAGACACATCCTGGATGGTGATGGTGTGTATTTATGGCCAGGATAATTTCCAAATCTTCAGTTTGCCGCAGCACAGGATCCCAAGAGCTGAGGCTGGACTGGACTCAGGTTAAGCGCCAAGCAAAGGGGACCAACAGCCCAGAAAAAATGGGCGGGAAGAAAAAATAATACAGTTTAAACATTTCAAAGAATGGTTAAGTTCACTCATTTGAAAAAAGAAAAAGAAGAGAGGTGAATATAGGAAAGAGGGAGAGAGACTGACATTGAGGTTGAATGTGCCTCACAAACTGGGAGGTGAATTTCCTGTAAGGAAATTATCTTAGAGTTTGTCCACAATTTTTTTTTAAAGATTTTATTTATTTATTTGACAGAGGGAGAGATAGTGAGAGCAGGAACACAAGCAGGGGGAGTGGGAGAGGAAGAAGCAGGCTCCCCGCTGAGCAGGGAGCCCGATGCTGGGCTCGATCCCAGGACCTGAGCCGAAGGCAGATGCTTAACTGACTGAGCCACCCAGGCGCCCTGTTTGTCCACAATTTTTAAAGTGAAAATAGACTTACTGACTTTTCTGATTATAAAACGGACACCTGCTCATGATGAAAAATTCAAATAATATAGGCATAAAGAAGTAGAGATATCCTATAATCTTCATACCTATTGTGATATAGATTCACTCTTCTGGATGTTTTATATTCAGAAAAATTTCAGGCCTGAGGTGGAGAAAAAAATGTACATGTTAAAAAGTTTAATCTGGTAACCTTAAGTGAAGATGGGAGATAGAGTCCCACGAATGGGAGAAGTTGAACTCTACAATGAAATTGTATGTACGAACGAAGAACACTTCTGTTTAAATGACATGGAGCACCCATCACTTCTATGCCTGCTTCTTCCAGGTACAAGGCCTCCAGGAGGGCGTCAGCTACGTGTTCCGTGTCCGAGCCGTCAACCAGGCAGGTGTCGGCAAGCCATCAGACCTTGCTGGGCCTGTTGTGGCAGAAACCCGTCCAGGTGAGCTTTTACGCTTTCATTAAAATTAATTTATCTGTGTAAGATACCAAAGCAACATTCAATCTTACTTTCTGTGTTTTTCCTAATTTCCAAAATTATCAATGTATGCTATCTGAATAGTTGATAAGTTTGGCCTGCGGACGTGAGTCATTTATTGCATCATAGGCACTCTTAGGACAGGGGTAAACCGGGTTTGAAGTGATCCAGGGCTATTCTGGTCTATACCTAAAAACGGGGAAGTTCTTGATCAAATTATGTTTCTTGGACTGACCATTTCAAGCATACATTCCTGGGACGTTATTCCTGTTACTATACTGTGGCCATTAAGTCCTACAAGCGTATTTTCCCAGTTGTAGGAGAAGCTGAACAGCCTAGTGAACAAGCATGATTCTTAAACAAAAGCAGAATTTATATAACTGTAGCTATTAAGTTAAGCCAGGGGTCAGCGAATGTTTTCTGTGAAGGACCAGATAATAAATATTTTCAGCTCTGTGTCCATATCGTCCCTGTCACAATATCAACTCTGCCATGGCACAAAAGCAACCATAGATAATACATAAACTCATGAGCAGGGCTGTGTTCTACTAAAACTTTATTGTGCCAGTTATATGCATTATATATTACATGTATTATGAAATTTAAATTTTAAGTGATTTTCACATGCCTTGAAATATTAATTTTCTTTTGATTTTTTTTAACTGTTTAAAAATGTAAAAACCATTCTTAGCTTGCAGTCCGTACAAAAAGAGGCAATGGGCCAAATTTAGCCTGCAGACCATAGTTTGCTGACTCCTGGGTAAAACTAGCAGCAGTTTTAACTGGATGATCTATAGAGTGGCAGGAACTTACACTTCCCAGTTTGAAGAGATGCCATGATTGGACTAAGGAAGACAGTCTTCCCTTTTATTATGTGAACAAACTTTACAGTGTTCACTGTGCAAATAGTTTGAGATTATTACATAATAATTATTTATTTTTATTTTGTCATTTAATCTCTGTTGCTTTTCAAAGTTATTATGTATTTCAGCTCATAGAAGTTACATTAAGGAAAGCACTATAATGGTCAGCATAGGGAATATAGGCAATCATTTTGTATACTTTGTATAGTGACAGGTGGTAACTAGGCCTGTCAAGGTGATCACTTCATAAATATTGAATCACTACATTGTACATGTGAAATTAATGTAATATTGTGCCAGTTATAAATCAATAAAAAATAACTTCTAAAAAAGCATTGGAAATGAGAGAGGATAAAAACCTATTAACCAGTTATTTTAAGTTTGCCTTCATTGTAGTCCAAGCATGTTCACTTCAATACACCTCGATTTTCAGATTAAAATAAAGAGTAGATATATATAATGTAGTATTTATTTTTATGATAAGGAAAGAAAGTAAACATAGAAACTTTTACTCTCACTGCATATTACTTGAAAAGTATGTCAAAAGTATTCTTTTAGGAAGTATCTACCCTTCTCATGCTATTACTTCATAATCTACTTTCAACTACTCTTATAACTACCCTCTAAGACCTAGGTGTGAAAAATGACCTTATACACAAGTGTGGAAGTTGTCTGGAGAAAGTGCCACACCTCGTATAAGTCCCTTTTGCAAAATTTCATGAGAAAACAGGAAAACACTAGGCACATATACACCAGGTAAAAGGCAACACCTGAAGACGCCAGGATATATTCATATAGGAATCAGACTCTGAAGTTGCCAGTTGTAAGGAAATAGAAACAAATGGACTTGCAAACTGATCCCACTGCAGACTCTTAATAAGAACATTTAGGTCACCATAGAGGTAAACTCTTCACCTAATCATCGATCAGCTAAAAGCACCCTTGAGGCGGTGGATTCCAACTCTGATCAACTGAAGAAAGGTTCAATTGATTTCTTAGTTTCTCCTCCATAGCCTCAGAATGGCAGGTGGCCAGGTATGACATTAATAAAACTAACACTATGGAAGTTTGACCACCAGAAAATGATCTTCTGATGAGCTCGTGGGCGAAGAGTTTTGTTTCACTAATTTGGAAGTCATTTTTTGTGGTCATTCCATTCCCAGAATATAACTACAAAGAACAGCTGCAGACATTGATCCACAAAACAGCACCAGATGAAGCCAGTCTTTGGCTCACAGCCTAGGAAAAAATCCTAGGATGTACAAAGTCAAAGTGCTTCAGCATGAAAGAGCACCAAAACCCAGGAGACACATGGACTTGTTCATATGCAACAAGCACATTCATTCTTGGGACGTACATTTCTTTCTTTCTTTTTTTTTTTTTTTAAGATTTTATTTATTCATTTGCGAGAGAATGAGATAGAGAGAGCATGAGAGGGGGGAGGGTCAGAGGGAGAAGCAGACTCCCTGCCAAGCAGGGAGCCCGATGCGGGACTCGATCCAGGGACTCCAGGATCATGACCTGAGCCAAAGGCAGTCGCTTAACCAACTGAGCCACCCAGGCGCCCGGGACGTACATTTCTTAAGGAGCTATGATGTGTCAGCACAATAGGCATGGGCAACAGGAGCAGAGGAATACGATATCATCACTCTGTACCAGGCTTACAATCTAGGTGGAAAACTCAGAGCTTACAACATGGTGTGTGATGAGAGCTATGATAGATGTTCATAAAATATTTCTCATACCCGAATAGGCTATAAACTGGGGTTTCATAGTCCCTGTAAAAACTTAAATGTAGTGTGAAGTTGTATTTAATAATTTTCTTAAATACCAATATTTTACTTTTACCCAGATATTTATTTTATGTTAGAATGGATAGGGCAGGGGTGGGGAAGCATGTTACCAATTTCAAGATTTGGGGTGTGAAATTTGGATTGCTATTGCAGAAGAACAACTTCTTTTGGAATCTATTATTAAAATTTCAGAAAATAAAGCTCATCGTGTAACAGCAAGCCTCAAATAGGTCTAACAAGATATCCCAACTGTAATCTGAATTTGAGTTGAAAGTTAACTTAATCCACCAGGGTTGGAAGGATCACTGGTCTCCCTTTGAAGTCAATGAATATGCCAGCAGATACAGCTCAGCCCCTGCCAGAATGTCCAGTTGTTCTGCCAATGAGGACCCAGAAAAATGAACCCAGTGTATCATGCTTTACCAAGAAGTCTATTAAGCTAAAAAAAAAGCCTATAAGAAGAATAAGCTGAAAAACATTTAGTGTAGATTTGTTGGTATATAAAGGGTACTTCTGTTCTTGACATTTGATATTTTTCAAATAGTATGTGTTGATTGCATCAAGCCTGGGGCAGGAAGGCGAGACAGAGGCAAGGTGAGCCAGATCAGATGGGAGATAAAAGAAAGACCTGCCAAGGTGTGGCAGGTGATCTGGAGGGCAACAAATGACTGGCGGTCCAGGCTGCAGGTATTGTTACCAGAGACTCAGCAGCAGGCAGGAGAATTCAGGTGATGCACAGGAGGGCCCAAACACAAGGCAGAGTCCCAAGCAGAAACCGGCTACCAGAAGTTAGGACTTAGTCACTAGGAGCAAGGCAGGTTAGAAGAACGCAACACTAGAAGGATTGATTGAGTTAACAACCTCCTAACCAATTCCAGTTTCTGAAAACTGGTTGGTCATAGAACCTGGCAGGACTGAGAAGGCAAACGTGTGCTCAGTCGCCTAGAAGTGGAGTTTTGAAGGATTCAGAGCAGGAAGCCAGGCTGCCCGTTAAGCTCAACTGGTTTCAGTTAGAAAATTTCCCTTGTATTTGTTTATTGACTGTTCTCTTTCACCCATTAAAACAGTAGTCCTCAACCTTAGCTGTACATGAGAATCATGCCAGGACCTTTTTTTGAAAATACTGACTCCACCCAGACTCCACTGCAGACCAATTATATCAGAATCTCCAGGACTGAGCATAGGTTCATTTTTGTTTGTTTGTTTAGCTGCTTGGGTAATTCTAGCATGAAACCAGGGTTGTGAACTTTTCTCCCTGTATGCGAGGGCCTAGTACCTGGTATGTGGTAGTCATTTATTAAATGAAAAAAATAATGGATGACTACCATGTTTTGGCCAGTGAGTATGACTCTTTTATAGCCACAGTGTGTAAACTTAACTCTAGATATTTTGTAATGGAGGCCATGATGTGGGTACCAAAGTGGTAGGTCAGCCAGCAGTTTTGGTCTTAAACATAGAGGAGCTAAATATCACATGTGTCTGATTACATTAATTCAATTCTATCTGCTTCTCTTCTGTCCCACTCTCCAGTTTTTTAAACATTGCATGAGCTCACACACACACACACACACACACACACACACCATGGAAAAGCACAAATAATTAAAGCTTGTAAAAACAATCTATTAATGCTGATGTAAGAGACTAAATTATGTGAGAAAAATTTGCATATCAGATTATGAAATATATAGGAATATGAACAGTTTACTGTGATTTCATTTTAGCTTTCAAATTTTATTTTTTTTTAAATCATTTTTTGGAGAGGAGGGACAGTTAATTTCCAAATCATTCATTTTAGCCCTGCGCTGTACCTTAACTCATTCACATACTGGGTGTGGTGGCACACCTGAAGGGACCATTAAAATGCCATTCCACACAATCTGGTATCCCCCTGTGTCCATATCAAGGATTTGTGTAGGGTAGGGTTGAGGTAGCAGACTCAAGACAACTCTTCTTCAATCCTTTTTAGACCAAAATAATCTCATTCAATTTTCTATAGCCAAATCTCCTGTGTTCTTACCTGAATTCTTCATGTTCTTGAGCAGATTCAAAGGTCGTTTTTGAGAAAATCTAGGTCCTGACAGATTGTGCTCCAATTTTCCAACCCAACTCTGTGGGAGAGTGGGATGGCCTTTCATCCAGATGAGAACATCCATAGGGAAGCCTTGACTTTGACAGCAGAATAGCAAATTTACTGCCTGCCAGTTAAGTATCTAAGCCATTTTGATCATACATTAATCAGCTTTAGAGAATATAGCTCTTCAGACATTTATGAGTTCCACCATGAAGTGACAGTAGCTCTGTGCTTGGCAAAAACTCAAATAGGCCGTGGGATATTCTAAAAAGAAAATTTGAGGATGTTGTAACTACACCTTTCTTGATTCTGACACTGCACTAGGTCCATCTACACAGGCATGGTTCAGGGGATTAGCCTAGGCCTATTAGAAATGCTGGCATTATGTTAACTAACTAGAATTTAAATAAAAACTTGAAACCAGACAAAAAGAAACAAAAATGCTGGCATTATATTTGCTCTTGTTTTTTTCTAGAGTATTTATAAAAAGAATCATCCATTTGAATATCATACATCTTTCTAAAAATTGCTATAGAATTTTTTGCCCATTATATTTTAAGAACTCCTTTATTTACGGAATTCCACTATTGAACTTCCTCTTAGATTTTAATATGTGGAAAAGTTAGCCCTTCCAGTTGAACATAGTTACTTCCTTCATCATACAAAGAGGAATATATAAGCCAACATGTCCTTCCTTTTCAGATACAAGAAACTCTGAGCTCATTTTTAAGTTGTTTAATCTGCTTTGAATTTTCCAAGAGATGTCTTTTTGTCCTCATATTTATTCTTTGTTGTCCCATATAATTTCTTTAAAGTATTTTCCCAAAATGCTATTTTCTCTGTAAACCCAGAACACAGGAAGAGTCTACCCTTTTTCCGAAGGCCATCTCAATTCAATCTCCCATTAGAGTAAGATTGTAAAATATTTGGCTTATAAATATCTTTATTCAAAGAACTATGTTAATAAATTAATTAAAACTAAATAGTAGTAGAAATCTTTGAATTTGAAAAGCATTGAAAGATTGGATGGTATCAGCATCATAATCAATGTGACAAATAAGGACAAGCTATAAGTTGTTGCATTGATCATTTTAAGACAATAACCTTGTTTTCTGTTTACACAGTGATATTTTTAAACTTCCCTGCAGTTACTTTGACTAAACACTGTATTCTAATGAGAATTGTTGCAGAGCTCAAGAAATAGGCTTACATAACTGGTATTTGAAATATTTGCAGTGAATTTGATTTTTCAAAAGCTTGAGATTATGATTACTTTTAGAGTGATTCTTTGAACCAGTTGACACATTACTGATTTGTCATGGAAGAGACCAAGCTTTGGAATCTGAGTGTAAAATTAAGGAGGAAACCCACTGTGACTGTAATATTTTCTTGTCGATACTTTTATTTCATCTTGACTGTTTATCAAAATATTGGTGTTATACATAAGCTTTAATTAGACAAGTTCAAATAAGGTAAACATTGCAATTCTAAGCTGACATTTTTATTTTAAATCTGTTTTTTCAATCCAGTCCCTTGCACATGTAAATATGTATGGAAAATATGGAAGACAAAATCCCAGCCCTTTTAGATTTTGTTTTTTTTTATTTTTTAAAGATTTTATTTATTTATTTGACAGAGAGACACAGCGAGAGAGGGAACACAAGCAGGGGGAGTGGGAGAGAGAGAAGCAGGCTTCCTGCAGAGCAGGGAGCCAGACGCGGGGCTCGATCCCAGGACCCTGGGATCATGACCTGAGCCAAAGGCAGACGCTTAACGACTGAGCCACCCAGGCACCCCCCCTTTTAGATTTTAATCTTATTGTTGATAAATTAAACACCAGTGCAACTTTTTGAAAAATGAAAATCCAATCAAATGCAAGTTTTAGTGAGTATTTGATTTTTAAACATTAAGTGCCAAATATAGTTTTATTTTTTATTTTTCCTTTTATTTATATAAATCTCAACCAATAGTACTCACTATCACCACAATTATGTATGCATTGCAGCTGGGCCAGACACCAACCCTGCCCACACCGAGCTGCAGACACAGAGCTGCAACTGCATGTAGGTACAAGCAGTCCACACAGAGGGTGCCCCTTGATCATCCAGCTCTGGCAGTCAGAGGAGATTGCACTGCTGCATTCCACATGACATTTTCTACACTCCTTCAAGACTGGGAGATGTAGCTGATTTGCCTAATACATGGAAACAAACACAGAGAGTCAGGAAAAAATGAAATGACAGAAGAATATGTACCAAATAAAAGAAAAAGAGAAAATATCAGAAAAAGACATTAATGAACTGGAGATAAGCATCTACTTGATACAGAGTTTAAGGTAATGATCATAAAGATGTTCACTGAACTCAGGTTAAGAATGGGTTAACAGTGAGATCCTCAACAAAGAGACAGAAAATATAAGAAAGTTCCAAATAGAAGTGACAAAGCTGAAGAATACAATAACTGAACTGAAAAATACACTAGAGGGATTCAACAGCAGACCGGATAAAGCCAAAGATCAGATCAATGAGCTGGAACAAAGCAATAGAACTGACGCAGAGGGGGGCACCTGGGTGGCTCAGTTAGTAGAGCATCCGACTCTTGGTTTCAGCTCAGGTCATGATCTCATGGATCATGGTATTGAGCCCTGCATGGGCTCTGCACTCAGAGGGGAGTCTGCTTGAAGATTCCCCCCGCCCCTCCCCCACTCATGTGCGCACGCACACACACACTCTCTCTCTCTAATAAATAAATAAATCTTAAAAAAAAGAAAAAAGAATTCACCCAGAGTAGTAAAAAGAAAAAAGAATTTAAAAATATGAACATAACTTAAGGGATCTCTGAGAGAACATCAAAAGGAATAACATTTGCAATCCTGGGGTGCCAGAAGGAGAAGAGAGAGAGAAAGGGCTATAAAATTTTTGAAGAAATATGGCTGAAAACTTTCCTAATCTGAGGAGGGAAACATACATACAGTTTCAGGAATCTCAGAGAGTTCCAAATAAAATGAACCTAAAGAGATTCACACTAAGACACATAATAATTAGAAGGGTAAAAGTTAAAGGGAGAATCTTAAAAGCAGCAAGAGCAAAGCAACTTACTATGTACAAGGGAAACCCCATAAGGCTATCAACAGATTTTTCAGCAGAAACTTTGCAACTCAGAAGAGAGTGGCATAACATACTCAAAAGTGCTAAAAGGAAAAAACTCCCAACCAAGAATTTTCTAGCTGGCAATGTTATCATTTAGAATTGAAGGAGAGATTAAGAGTTTTCCAGATAAGCAAAAGCTAAAGGCGTTCATTACCACTAAACTGGCCTTACAAGAAATGTTAAAGAGGCTTCTTTAAACAAAAAAGAAATGGCACTAATTAATAATAAGAAAATATAAGAAAGTAAAAATCTCACTGGAAAAGGTAAATACATAAAGATAGTGGATCAATTCCTTATAAAGCAAGTATGAAGGTTAAATGACAGAAAAAAGTAAAATAAATTTAAAACCACAATAATTAATTAAGGGATGCATAAATAAGAAGATGCAAAATGTGACATCAAAAATAAAAATGTGTGGGTGAGAGAAAAATGTACAGTTTTGGAATGTGTTCAAATTTAAGCTGCTATCCCATCGGAAAAAAACCTGAAATCTTGCCATTTGCAATGACGTGGATGGAACTAGAGGGTATTATGCTAAGCGAAATAAGTCAATCAGAGAAAGACAAGTATCATATGATCTCACTGATAATGAGGAATTCTTAATCTCAGGAAACAAACTGAGGGTTGCTGGAGTGGTGTGGGTGGGAGGGATGGGGTGGCTGGGTGATAGACATCGGGGAGGGTATGTGCTAGGGTGAGTGCTGGGAATTGTGTAAGACTGTTGAATCACAGACCTGTACCTCTGAAACAAATAATACATTGTATGTTAAAAAAAAAAAAGAAGATAGTAGGAAGGGAAAAATGAAGGGGGGGAATCGGAGGGGGAGAGGAACTATGAGAGACTATGGACTCTGAGAAACAAACTGAGGGTTCTAGGGGAGGGGGTGGGGGGATGGTTTAGCCCGGTGATGGGTATTAAGGAGGGCACATATTGAATGGAGCACTGGGTGTTATAGGCAAACAATGAATCATGGAACACTACATCAAAAACTAATGATGTAATGTATAGTGACTAACATAATAAAATAAAATAAAAATTTAAGTTGCTATCAAGTCAGAACATACCATTATATACATAGGTTATATGTGAGCTTCACAGTAACTACAAAGCAAAAACTTACAGTAAATATATGAAGAAAATGAGAAAGGAACCTAAACATAACACTGAAGAAAGCCACCAAACTAAAAAGGAAGAGAGAAAAAGAAGAAAGGGACAGAGAGGAACTACAAAAACAGCCAGAAAACAATGAACAAAATAGCAATAAGTACATACCTATCAATAATTACTTTAAATGTAAATAGACTAAACTCCCCAATCAAAAGATACAGAGTGGCAGAATGGCTAAAGAAAAAAGACCCATTTATATGCTGTGTACAAGAGACTCACTTCAGATCTAAAGACATACACAGACTGAAAGTGAAGGGATGGAAAAAGACATCCCATGCAAATGGAAATGAAAAGAAAGCTGGAGTAGCAATACTCATACCAGACAAAATATCAGACTTTAAAACAAGGACTGTAATAACAGACAAGGGCATATAATCATAAAAGGTCAATCTAACAAGAAGACGTAACATTTATAAATATATATGCACCCAATACAGGGGCACCAAGATATATAAAGCAAATATTAACAGACCTGAAGGGAGAAACCAACAGCAATACAATAATAGTAGGGGACTTTCACACCCCCACTTACATCAATGGATAGATCATCCAAACAGAAAATTAATAAGGAAACATCAGCCTTAAATGACACATTAGACTAGAGGGACTTAATAGATATATGCAGAACATTCCATCCAAAAGCAACAGAATAAACATTCTTCTCAACTGCACATGGAACACTCTCCAGGATAGATCACATGTTAAGTCACAAAACAAGTCTCAATAAATTCAAGAGCATTGAAATCACATCAAGTATTTTCTGTGAGCACAATCAATTATAAGAAGAGTGGAAAAACCTCAAAAATGTTTGAGATTAAACAACATGCTGCTGGGGGCACCTAGGTGGCTCAGTCGTTAAGTGTTTGCCTTCGGCTTGGGTCATGATCCCAGGATCCTGGGATCGAGCCCCACATCGGGCTCCCTGATCTGCGGGAAGCCTGCTTCTCCCTCTCCTGCTCCCCCTGCTTGTGTTCCCTCACTCGCTGTGTCTCTGTCAAATAAATAAATAAAATCTTAAAAAAAAAAAAAAAAAAAAAAAACATGCTGCTGAACAACCATTGGGTCATCAAGATAATCAAAGAAAAACAATAAAAAATACCTAGAGACAAGTGAAAACAGAAATTACATACCAAAACCTTTGGGATGATGCAGCAAAATTCTTTCTAAGAGGGAATACATAGCAATACAAGCCTACCTCAAGAAACAAGAAAAATCTCAAATAAACAATTTAACTTTACTCCTAAAGGAGCTAGAAAAAGAACAAATGAAGCCTAAAGTCAGTAGAAGGAAGGGAATAGTAAAGATTAGAATGGAAATAAATGAAATAGAGACTAGAAAAAAATTGGGGAAGATCAGTAAAACAGAGCTGGTTCTTTGAAAAGGTAAACAAAATTGACAAACCTTTAGCTATACTCACCAAGAAAAGAAAGGGAGAAGATTCTAATAAACAAAATCATAAATCAAAGAGAAGTTACAACTGACACCACAGAAATATGAAGGATCATAAGAGACTATGAACAATTATACACCAACATAGAGGACCACCTAAAAGAAACAGACAAATTCCTCAAAACATACAATCTTCCAAGACTGATTCATGAAGCAATAGAAAATCTGAATATACCAATTACTAGTAAGGAAATTGAATCAGTAATCAAAAAATTCTCAACAAACAAAAGTCCAGGACCAGAGCAGCTTCACTGGTGACTTCTATCAAACAAAGATTTAATACCTATCTTTCTCAAACTCTTCTAAATAGGGGCACCTGGGTGGCTCAATCAGTTAAGCATCTGCCTTCAGCTCAGGTCATGATCCCAGGGTCCTGGGATCGAGCCCCACATTGGGATCCCAGCTCAGCAGAGAGTCTGCTTCTCCCTCTGACCCTCCCCCCTCTCATGCTTTCTCTCACTCTCTCAAATAAATAAATAAAATCTTAAAAAAAAAAAAAGACTCTTCTAAAAAATTGAAAAGGAGGGAACACTTCCAAACTCATTTTATCATTATTCTGATACCAAAACCTGATGACACCATAAAAAAAGAAAATTAAAGGCCTGTATCATTAATGAACATTGATGCAAAAATCCTAAACAAAATATTAGCAAACCAAATTCAATGATACATTAAAAGGGATCATCCACCATGATTAAGTGGGATTTATTCCAGGGATACAAGGATAGTTCAATACCTGCAAATCAATCCACGTGATTCACCACTTTGACAAAATGAAGGATAAAAAGTATATGATCATCTCAACAGATGCAGAAAAAGCATTTGACAACATGGATGGACCTTGAAGATATTATGCGAAGTGAAGTCAGTCAGATGGAGAAAGACAAATACCATATGATTTCACTCATGTGGAATCTAAAAACATAAAACAATGAACAAACAAAACTAAAGCAAACTCATAGATACGGAAAACAGATTGGTGTTTACCACAGGGGAACAGGGGTCAGGGGGTGGACAAAATGAGTAGAGGGGGTCAATTGTATGGTGATGGATGGTAGCTAGACTTTTAGTTGTGATCACTTTGTACTGCATACAGATGTTGAATTATAGTGTTATATACCTAAAACTTATATATAATCTTATAAACTTATATAAACTTATATAAAATATGTTTTTCTCAATTAAAAAAAAACCTCAACAAATTATTGTTCTAAATTCCCAGTTGTTCCATTTACCTGAGAATTTACTGCTAAAGCATCAGTACTTTAAAATTCATTCTAAAACTCTTTGATGAAAATTCTTGTAAAATAGATCGGACTTTTTGTATGTCCTTTTCAACCTTGGATGCAGTATACTAAATCTTATTTACCTTTTTCTGTGTGACTCAGGGCCATAAGGATCAACCTTATTTATTGTACAGTGTTGGGATACAGTGATGTTATTATAGGGTGAGGAGCCATTTGCTCCTCTATTAAATAATGTCTTTGTGCCGGCATTCAGGTTTTCTGCCTCCTCTCCTGCTCTCATTTTCTTTATTCTCAGTGTGCCTGCTGGTAGTAGCTTTTTACTTCCCTCTCTTTTGGGGGTCTAATCTACTGATAGAACCCAACCAACCAACTTTCTAGAATCATCTCAAGTGAAATATAAATAGATTCCAAGGGACAATCTATGGAATTCTCCAGTGAGTGTCCAGGAATATTAGTGTGTGGGCTTTGTCACATCCTTGCTGCCTCTTAGAGGCTTGTTTTCCTCATTTTTTGGTTTGGGGCAGGGTTCCAGATGGATGAAGTGTTATAGTGCAAAAGTTCTCTGTGGAACAGAGAGAAAGGCTAAGCTAACTTTACTATTCATATTCTTTTAGTTTTGTGACTCCTTTGCAAAAAAAGTCAGATCTTTCATTTTAATTTTTTAAAAAATCACAATTCTTAACCTAAGCAATATTTTTTTCTGTTGTAAGCTTAAATCATGCCTCCAATATAATAAACAGCAAGCCTATGGATGATTCACTTCCTTTCAAAAAGGATTACAGAGAAGACAATGAATGATTAATATGAACAATCTGTCATGCCTCCAAAATAGCTATTATGCAAATAGTAAGGAAGGTTTAGTCAACCTCCATCACTTCTTTCCTCTTCATAATAATACAGATATACAGAAATTTTCTTATTTGTATTCTCTCTGTGACTCAACCATGCTCTGTATCATAACACTGTCTAAACCTCAGCCCTCTTAGATGTTAGTCTTTTCTTAAGTTTCAATGAGAGCACTTTTTCACTTTTTGTTATACAACAGTGGATGGTGAGAATTCGTCATGTGTTATCAGGAGTAGCACTAAAACATGGTCTGCAATTTCCAGTGGAGTAGAGTCTCTTTAAAAGTAATACATGGTAGACATTTCACTCAAGTATAATTAAATCTTTATTTGATCATTATTTCAGTTTATAGCCAAATATGAAAATAACTCCTGTTTTTTTTTTAAAATAATTTTTAAAAATCTCTAGAACTAGTCTTCTTTAAGTGTTCATGTGTTTAAGAAATCACTTTTTAGGGGTTTATAATTAAAGCACACCCTGTTATCTGTAAAGACCAATTAAATCAGCTGCCTGGCTTAACAACCAAGATCTTCATGTTGCCACACACTGGGCACTAATTTTCTCTTGGCCTTCCCCTGAGAGGATTTTTGCAATTTTTTCCCCCTGACAAGTTTTATTGCACAGTAGGCCAGGATGCTGACTTCTTACAACACAATTTAGAGAGAAAACCTTCAATCTTTTGGCAGTATCTATTGGAAGATTTTTTAAATGCCTTTTTAAAAACAAAGCTGTACCTTTCTGAGATTAAATATATTTTTCCTAACATATGGAAATAAACTGAGTTTAGATTGGTAATCGAATGAGTGTCAATTTGAAAAGTACATTTTACCTTTCAAATTGGATTAGGCATAGATGTGAATATTTTATATGCTGTACAAACTCTGAATTGCTAAATTAGATGCCGGTGCAATTTGTTATAACTCTCAAAAATACAAGAACTCAAAACATTAACTGAATTGTTTTCTTTTAAACCTAAAAACCAGTCTTGAAACATCTGGATCTCTTGAAATTCATTTCCATTTAAATTTCCAAAGAGTTCAATAACAGTCATGTTTAGGTCGCTGTCATTCTAATCTAGAGGGGCACCTTTAGGTTGATTTATGGTTGCTTGATCAACAGAACAAGATCTTGGCCTCAAGTTTCCATGTAGTTCTCCATTTTTAAATGATTTATAACATTAAGCTTATGAACATAGGCAATTTTTACTACCTCTACTTTCTCCCCTTCGATTTCCCACTGGTTTCTTTATCTCTTAACTATCCTTTCCTGATGAGTAGTTGGATACGGATGTTAATGAAGCAAAAGTCATTGATTCAGTCCTGATAAGGATCACTCAATTTTCTTTTTGCCCCAGGCTGCCTTGCTGCCCTTATTATGACCAACGCACTCCTGTAACTGTACCTTCAGTCACATCAGCCAATTTTTATTCAGCCCTAGACAAAGAATACTGTCCATGGTGTTGGCTCTACCTGAAAAACGGTAGGCACATTCATTTAATTCCATGTTGCAGTATAAAAGTTGAATTGTAGAGCAGGATTGTCCATTCACAGTGAGCAGCTGGAGCTTTTCCCTTGCGGGGGCTCAAGGCCCTGATTTAAGGCTACAGTAATGAATCCCAAAGTAAGGAATTCTTACTTCATTAATTTCTATCAGGAAATAATCATTGTTTTGGATCTTCTAGGAACCAAAGAGGTTGTTGTAAATGTGGATGATGATGGAGTAATTTCATTGAACTTTGAATGTGATCAGATGGTTCCAAATTCTCAGTTCAACTGGTCCAAAGATTATGTATCCACTGAGGACTCTCCACGATTAGAGGTTGAAAGCAAAGGCAACAAGTATGTACTGTTTCAATCTTAATAACGGGTTTCCTTTTCATGATAGGAAAGTGAAGTAAGCTAGTTGCTTTCTATTTCAAATACTTAGTATAAGGGGATGAAATCACAAATATTTTATATCTGGTCATGTAAAAAGTAATAACCAATGTCAGCCTTAAAAAATAACACTCCTTATAAAAATACTTTTCACGTTATTTCAGTTAAAAAGCTTTCTCATATATTATCTCATTTGTGATGTTAGAAAAGCTTTGATTGACATAAAATCAGCTTTAATGATGATTCTTGTTATTTTATGAAATTTTGTAATCTTAAAGTAATGGTGAGGATGCTTATGGGGAGAGAGCAAGGAAGAACTTGCTACTTGCTGGTTTAAGTTATGGTGAATTAAATGGGCTAGGTATAATCTCTTGTGCTTTTTTCACCACCACTTATAAGTGACATAATAACACACTGGAAAGAACTCTGTATGGGAAGCACAGGATAGATGAGTTCTAATCCCAGCTCTACCAGGGGCTGGCTCTGTGACCTGGGGCAGCTTTTAACTTCCATGGGCCTTGGATTTCTTTTTCTGTAAAATGGGAGAAAGCAAAGGAGATTAATTTTGTGATCAGTTACTTCCTTTTACATCCAAGAATCTAAGTTTTCTTTTACTTTGCCTTGCTTAGCATATTTACTACCATATTGGATTGCATTTGGTAAAGCAAAATGCTTTTAAGTATTATTTTTATTACGAAGAAGCCCAAAATATCTCAGAAATAAAGAAATAGTAATTTTGTTGGAGAATGGCAAGGACATACTGAATATAATTAAAAGACATTTTTCTGTCAGTGTGCTATAAAGTCCTTGAAGTAAAACATAAATTTGGTGGGGCACCTGGGTGGCTCAGTCGGTTAAGCATCTGCCTTCGGCTCAGGTCATGATCCCAGGGTCCTGGGACTGAGTCCCACATTGGGCTCCTTGCTCAGCGGGGAGCCTGCTTCTCCCTCTGCCCCTCCCCCTGCTTGTGCTTGTGCTCTCTCTCCATCAAATAAATAAAAATAAAACCTTTAAAAATATATAAATTTGGTCAAAGAAAAGACAATCAAACTGTAAAATTTTCTTCTGATTTGTGCACTTACTAACATTTATATATTTGGCTGATCTTTGACACTGACTAGCAACATCACTCACCAAAGTTAGAAAATGCAGTGAACTAAACCATTGACCCATTCACTTATTCATTCCACAAATATTTATTAAGCACATATTATGCTGGAAGACACAAAAGGACATGAACCAGATCTTGTCCTTAACGGTACAATGACTATATAGTAGAGACGTATGGATAATAAAAGAGGCAATACCAGTGCAGTATGATAAGCTCAAAAAGGAAAGTGCAGGGGATGACATAAAGGAAGCACTTGGAGTTGCCAAAAGAAGGTTCTGCCCTGTGGGGGAAGGTATTTTTTAGGCTCCCCAGCAAAGGCAAATCAGCTAAAAATACCTTTGTTGGGGGTGGGTATTGATATGCAACATAATTTGGGGATGGGATATTTGTACCAACTCCCCACTCCTGTCATCCCACCCCCGATTCCTGGGAGGAGGTCAAGAAAGTCTTCCTAGAAACAGCTTAAATGAGCAGGTTTCAGGTCAGTAAGGGGAGATGGGAACACGTGCTCCCAGTGAAGGGAGTTTCCTGTGCAGACACCTAGAGAAAACAGTAGACGTGGGCTCATAGACCCTGCACAGCCTCCCTTCTTACAAGAGTATTCTGTTCCACAGAACGAAAATGACCTTCAAGGACCTGGGGATGGAAGACTTGGGCACTTACTCCTGCGGTGTAACAGAGACTGATGGAATAGGGTCAAGCTACTTGATCGATGAGGAAGGTAAGTTCAAAATCATTCCATTTTTTGTGGCACCTGGTGGCTCAGTTGGTTAAGCGTCTGCCTTGAGCTCAGGTCATGATCTCAGGTCCTGGGATGGAGGCCCACGTAGGGCTCCCTGCTGAGCAGGGAGTCTGCTTCTCCCTCTGCCTCTGCCTGCTGTTCCCCCTGCTTGTGCTCTCTGTCTCTGTCTAATAAATAAATAAAAATCTTTAATAAAAAAATAAAATCCATTCACAAGTCTAACGCTGCTTTGATTCAGCAGTTATCCTCTAGGATCAAGTGACTTTCGTTTTAGTTGTTCAAGTTTAATTGTTCTTTTTTTCTCCCTACAGAGCTGAAACGTTTACTAGCTCTCAGCCAAGAACACAAGTTCCCAAGTAAGTGTCCACAGTACATCCACAGAGTTTAGCAGTCCTACTGGGTGGTGACTTGTGGAATAGGTCAGGCAACAACTCTCACAGGATTAAGAGAAGAAGCTCTTAAGAACACATAATGGAACATACACTGGTAGCTACAAATGTGCTTTCCAGAAGGGCTGCTTTTATCTTGGCCATTTTTCTAAAGAGATACAAATACTACACATCCCATGCTGTTACGTAGTGAAGTGTCAGGTTACACAGGTGTAATAGCTGAGTAGTTAAATTCTTCACTTTTTGGCTATGTACTTTGGAATCCTATATATTATATGATACTGGATACATTAATCCACATGTTTTTTAGGCAAACCGATCTCTTCCTAAGCAATTTAATGTTAGCACTTAACAGAAGAATGATACTTCTAAAAAAAGATAATCTAAAGACATTATCTACCATTTTAAACTCCTGGAAAATGAGGTAAAGATGCCCTAGTCAGAAAAAGAATCCCTCTGAACTATCTACAAACTCTTCCATAAAGCACTTTCCACATAAAAGATTAAATTTCGCAGTTGACACCTAAGAGAGAGAAGTCTGAAATGATACTAGGAAAGTTCCACTGACCTGATACGTTCTCTTGCCATTGATATCTATTGGCCACACTAGTGGATTATCCAGAAAGTTATACCCTGGAGTTTGAGACAACAAATGGAGAGTGATAATACACACTCACTCTTTTAAAACAGGAATTTTATTTTGTTTTGTTTTGTTTTACTCTTTAGTCCCTAAAATACAACTCCTTCACCAATACAGACTTTTCAGGAACTCAGGAAACTATACCATGACTCCACATTATAGGCAAAACCCTGTATGTTTCTATATGTACATTTTTCTAGGAGGAGGGTCTGTAGCTCTCCCGAAATTCCCAGTGAAGGCTCTGACTCAAAAATAAACAGACACTGCTCTGGAACTAATCGCCTGACTTCTTTTCCATTCCCAAGGAATCTTGTTCCATCCTGAGGCTGAGTGTTAGTGACCATTGGCCTCAGTTGTTATGTTCTCAAAACCAACGTTGTTCAGCAAAGAGGCACAATGGGGTGCCTGTGGGGTGTGGGTGTAGAATACAGACTTTCTGAATTCTGGGAGAGAACCATTTCTCATCTGTATGCTTATTCACCATAAAACTAGAAAAGTAAGACTATGAGTGGTGTCTTCAAAGTTATATTATTTTTTAATTGCATGGAAGGTAGAAGTTTGCCTTGTAGTCTTTGTTCTGTACTTTTGACCCACTCTATGAACCTTAGCAACTCGATTTTAATTTCCCCATGCCTTAGTTTCTTTTCTAGAAATGGCTTTTGTAATCGTTTATAGCACCTACTGTATAGAGATGCTGTGAGAGATCCTTGAACTTTTCAGGAAAAATATAAATATTGATGGAAACAACAGTGATCCTCAAAAAACCCACTTGTAGAAGATCTGTCTGCGAGCTATACAGGATGCTCTACCTTCACGTCCCAGGGCTGTGAAGTAAGGAGTGTAGGAGAGGGTCACTATGTTGAACACAGCCAGACCCCATTAGTGATCAGACTGCCTCCTCCCAAACATTGGTGGAAATGGAGAGAAACCGCAGCATCCACTAATCTAGTCAGACAGTAAACATTGGCAAAGTGTCTAGGCAACAGCTGGTCCAAACAACATTTACATTTAGCTTAAAAGATGGAGATGAGACAACATGGGGTGTTACTGTTGAATTGGAGGTGCCCAAGCTTCTCTGATGTTCAGTGATCATATGGACTTGGGGACAGTAGTTGTCTGATGTCAATGTCATGTATACTGAGAGATTTATTTTGCATAAGCATGATCACTCTAATTACTGGTTCTAGGAGAGAGAGTAGCAGCAAACTCAGGTTCCCTTTTTATTAGAGACCTGGTATGGCATTTGAGTAGGCAGAGAGAGAGAGAACTCAACAATGTGTTAAAAATTCTGACATGCAAATGTCAGATCTCCTAACCCAAGGGAGATTTGCTTAGCCCATTGAAGTGGCATTTTCAAGAATACAGCTCCCACACTTTTCTTCCCCCGACTGCTAGTAGATCAGCCTGGTGGCTACCTGAATATTTTCAGAGATCTGATGAAGAGTCAAAGCAGCATATCTAATTTCTCAATTTATACCCACTTCCTGGCGGTAAATGTTGAACACCACTAAGTCTTTTTGTGAGATTTTGTAAGTTTTTAAATGGGTCTTGTTTCTTACAGAATGTAATAAAGAGCATGGTGCTCCTTTATCCCTTGGCACAGTAAATTCTATTTTAAGCTGTTTTCAAAAATATTTTGAAAACCACTAAACATATGCCTTAAACCTACAAAAAATAGATATTTTGCTGGAGCAAATTAACTGCCAGAGAAAAGAGTGTAAGGAAATTTAGGACTGAGAAGAAGTAAAAATGTATAAAGCTAAAAACAGAAAATAGCCTAGTTGGTCTTGCCACTATTGATATTAAGCAGCAGTGTAGAGAGACAGCTTACTTAAAGATTTCAAGGTATTGTGAAGTAGGTGATGGAAGGTATACTTCAGTATTGTCAACATCCTGCATAATATCTCTTGGATATTACCCCACTTGTACCCATATACCCTATGTGTACAGATATATGCAAGCACATATACATAAATTGTATCTATTTCGTATGTCCTCTTAGGTGTCAATACATTATATTTTATAATTGGTAGTTGTAGGATGTTGTTGAAGCAACTGGTGGAGGAAAGAGATACCAAAATATTAATAGCCAAATTTATAGAGCACTTGTTATATGCCAGAGTATTTATAGGGTGCTGAAAGGGAGTGTATCATTTAAACTCCACAGTGACCGTAAAAAGCTCGGTTCTAAGGTGATTTAATTTTAGAGGTGTATGAGGCCCAAAGAGGTTGGGTAACTAGACCAGATGTACACAATGGATACCCGTGGTTAAGCCCAAGTGGTCTGACCCTAACCAGGACATGACTGTTAATGTGTTTACACCTGCTGTTTGCCACCACACCCTCTCTGGTGATTCCTGGTAGCCAGTGTTTCCTCGTGTGATGTTCCTATTACTCAGAGAGGGCAGTGAACACTAAGGGAGATTGAAACTTCAAGGAGGACATGCCCTTTCTCCTCCATCACCACTGTGGTCCCCTTAGGTAACTGCAACACTCATGTATTAAATTTCCCAGAATGAGGTCTTCAGACTTTCTCAGGAAAGATTCTACTCTCCATTCTCCTCAAGAGTTACTTGTAGCAAGTAGGAGTGTCCTGTAGGGAGAAAGCTTAGCCTCTGCTCTCACAACTCTGGAGTCTGTCCTTGTTGCTTTACTTAGACATGCTCACACTGGCCAATCACTACTGTTCTTCAGAATGGACAGCCAGAACCAAGAGGAGCACAGAATAGAGGGAATAACCCTGGTCTCAGCTCTGCTGCTCAGATATGTTACTAGCCTTTCCTGGGGCTCAGTTTTGTCATCAGTAAAATGAGGAGAGAAAAGAACTCACCTTTCCTGAGCACTGGTCATTATTCACAGTGTCTTAGTGTCTTCTGGTACTGTATTCATTGTTCTTGGTGGTCTTATGAGGCAGATCATATCCATGTTAGCAAGTGAGGAACATGAGGTTTCCGAGAGGAGAGAACTGTCCAAGGTCACGGTGTGACATCAGAGCCCATCTTCAGTGCATCACAGACACTCTGCAGTAGATGACATCTGAGCCTCTGTTTAGTTCCTCATGGGAACAAGTTTATAACTGAGTTTCACAATGACTATGGAACAGCAAATGAAAGGCATCCCTTAAAGTTTGGAAAGGATAGTTTTAGGATAAGTACAAAGAAATTTTGATGTATATTTGATACAAGTTTGGGAAGCTTACAATTTAAAATGTAGCATCTGTTGAAATTTTGAGATTAGTTTAAGAACCATTTAGAGACAGCAAGGGGTGATGATTTCTCCTAAAGGAAATGAAGGACTACTAAACTTTGAGAGACAGCCATGGTTTTCAGCAGAGTTTGCCCTGGAGCTACCGCTGATACAAAACCATTGGAGGAGACTTTATAGAGAACATTTTCAAGTTACAAGAAATTTAGAAAACTGTTTTTGAGGGATATCAGCCAACTTTTAAAATTTCACCCAGACTCAAATGGCTTAAGCAATACAGGTATATATCAGAGATACCATATGGTTCCTTTACTTTCTTTGTGAGGCAAGCCATACTATATCTTAATATGCCTTCTTATTAGTGACTCACATATTTGCCTCTGAAAAATGTTTCCTTGTCTAAGAATGTAAATGAATTGGCAAAGCAGTGGGATGGATAGAGTTTAAATGATAAGCTAGTTCATCTCGTATATATCAACATTAATTCTGTTTTAAAATTCATTTTTAAAAACATTTGAAAGAATCTCCAAAGTGAATTTAATTGTTGAGAAAAATAAAATTTAACTCCTTTCCCAGAATTTTGAAGTAATTAAGATTATAGAATATTGGAACTGGAAAATCTCTTAACCATTTAGGACATTCAGTACAATCCCATTCATTTATAAATGAGTCAACTGAGGCCCAGATATGTGAAGTGACCTGCCTAATATTACACAGTTGCTGATGTTGGACTAGGCTCCAGCTCTCCTGGGGCCAGCCCAAGACTATTTCATCACACTTTGTTATTGTCCCTAAAGCCACAGTAGAGAGTCACACAGGTTAGGTGAAGGAACCCTGGAGGTAAATTTATCTTCCTCATTTTTACAGTTGAGATATCTATGACTCAGGGAAGGTGAATGACTTGCCCAAAGTGGCAGCAGGATTAGAACCCAGGTCTTCCATCCTTGAGTATCATTCTTTCCCTACAACGTTCTTACTGCCTCCAGGCTTTGCAAGAAGCAAGGTGCTGTATTGTCATTTCCATTGAGTGTTTTTTCACTGAAAAATCGGTATTAATATAATTGGTTACCAATAAAATTACTGTTTTTGTTTTTATTTTGCATAGCTGTCCCAATTAAGTCAGAGCTGGCAGTTGAAATTTTGGAGAAAGGCCAGGTCCGGTTTTGGATGCAGGCTGAGAAGCTGTCTGGCAACACCAAAGTCACCTACATATTTAATGACAAGGAGATTTTTGAAGGACCGGTATGTTTTACACTTTTTTTTTTTTTAAAGATTTTATTTATTTATTTGAGAGAGAGAGAATGAGAGAGAGCACATGAGAGGGGGGAGGGTCAGAGGGAGAAGCAGACTCCCTGCCAAGCAGGGAGCCCGATGCGGGACTCGATCCAGGGACTCCAGGATCATGACCTGAGCCGAAGGCAGTCGCTTAACCAACTGAGCCACCCAGGCACCCTGTTTTACACTTTTTAGATTCTAAACATATCACTGTACAATGTGCTGAGGGAGCCCTATTAAAATGCAGCTAAGTTGTTATGAAAACCACTGGGTACAGGGTGGGAGAGTAAAAAAAAAAAAAAAAAACAGGGAGAGGAAAATATAGATTGATTATATCATATTATCCAAACTGGGACACTGTTGAGAATGAAAGAGGGTTCTAGTAATAATTTTTCCAGGACAAGAACCAAACCAAAACTGTCCCGGGCAAGTCAAGAAGTATGGTTACCCAGGAAAATAGAGCTGCTCTCCTGAGAAGCAGAGGAGTCGGCGTGCTTACCTGAACTTACAGACTCACATCAGAAACCTCAGCAGGAGCTTGGTTCTTCACAGGGAGGAAATGGCCTCCATTGTTCCAATGGCTCAGAAAAAAATGCAGCAAAAATATCTTTCCTTACTTTTCTTCTGAAAAATGCAATACATTTTTATTGTAAAAAAAATTGTAAAGACTCAAAAGGGACAAATCACAAATTCTCACAACTTTTTAATATACACATTGGTTTATACTTTTTTGGTCTTTTTCTACACTTCTGTGTGTGTGTGTGTGTGTGTGTCTGTCTATGGATGTCTTCTTTAATTTACGTAGGTGTTTGTATGTATCTACTCTTTTCTTTGCTTTTAACATAAACATAGTTTCCATGGATAGAGTTACAACATCTGCACTGTATTTGTCCTCCCAGAATCAAGCCAGTGCCCAGTGGTACTGAAGAACTTGGGTTTAGGAGCTCTGGCTCTTACCGGGCTATCACAGGTATAAATGAGAGTCTCAAAAGATGGGAAAGAGGTGTGATATGTGGCCTGTTCTCCTTTCATCAAGATATGTTTTTAAAACATTTCAGGATTCATTAGTGAGTGGGAGAATGAATAACATAAATAGCAAAAAAAAAAAAAAAAAGTAATATATTTCTTTTCAGTTCATTTAGCAACTGTGTATAGAACCTGAGTAAGTCACACAGGGTCCACAGTGGCCCATCTTCTCTGTTTTCAAGATATTCTCCTTGATCGCCGTGCTCATCACCTGGCCAGTAGAGGGGAAGGAAAAGCATTGTTGGCGTCACTGTCTGCTGCCACAGCCATTTAGGGACCACTCGTGCACATACATTCATAGATGCACTCCCCTTCATGTGTTCACACATGGCTTCATGCTGTTGTACACATGCGCACATACACATACATACTCTGAACTCAAAGAACTGTTCATTGTCATTGCAGTTAGTTCTTACACTATTTCGTTGGGTGGAAATTAGTGTCTTAGGCTAAGTTCCCTAGAAGGACAGTCTGAAATAGACTTTCTCTTTCAACTGATTTATAGGGGAGTACTCTCAGGAGTGGGGATTAGGGAAACAAGCTAAGGTAGAGGAAAGCAAAGCAAAAATGTGGTCTTGGTTGGAGACTGGCTTCCTGCAGGGGACACTCTAAGGCATGAACTGCTACACACAGTTGATCCCAGACCTGAGCCTTCATTCTGTGACATTTTATAGGAAAACTTCATTAATTCAAATCCACTATAAAACCTGCACTTGTATGCCCAAGGGCTAAGATTTATCTTTACACTGAAAAAAAAGTTGCCTAAGCCATATGATAAAATAATTACAGAAGAGTAGGGCAAGTTTAGTTTATTAGGAACAAATGAACTTCAAATGCTTTGGAAGCATTTTTATTCACATATTAATTCTGCACATATTTACTAATTGCCTGCTATAGGCCATGCATGCACAAGACGTGAGGGATATAGCAACGGACGAGACAAAAACACGCCCCTCACGCTGCCTATTGTGTGCCATTATTCTACTAATTAAAACGAATGTAATCTGGAAGGTAAAATGGGAATCTAAAAACACCTTTTTTTTTTCAAAGATTTTATTTATTTATTTGACAGAGAGAGAGACAGCCAGAGAGGGAACACCAGCAGGGGGAGTGGGAGAAGGAGAAGCAGGCTTCCCGCAGAGCAAGGAGCCCCATGCGGGGCTGGATCCCAGGACCCTGGGATCATGACCTGAGCCGAAGGCAGACGCTTAATGACTGAGCCACCCAGATGCCCCTAAAAACACCTGTTTGACAACACTTGTGACTTAGGATAACAAAACTTTATTTGTATTTAAAAAAATTAAATTTCAGACTTTATAGTAGTCAGTTCTGGTCAAGGTCATATATGCCAGGTCCTATTTTTCTTTTTCCGGGGAACAAGATTTTGAAAGCTCATCTAAAAAAAAAAATTTAACAAGAAATTTTGTTAAAATTATGATTCTTTGGAGTTTGTGTTTATTCCATCAGGCATTGGCATCCTATCTTCCTCACTGATTTCTGTTTTCCTTTCCACATTGAAGAAATATAAGATGCATATCGACCGAAACACTGGCATAATTGAAATGTTCATGGAAAAGCTACAGGATGAGGATGAGGGAACATATACTTTTCAGCTTCAAGATGGAAAAGCAACTGGCCATTCTACTCTTGTTCTCATTGGAGATGGTAAGAAGTCTGTGGCACATTAACTGAAAGACTTCACTGCTCCCTTCAGTGTAAATACCCTGTGGCACAAAAGTGGTCACGTGGAAGGCAGCAGGAATTGTTTCTGGTATTTTAAACACTGGAATCCAATTTCAGTTAATACTTTCCATAGTATTTCACCAGATTTATCCTTAGCCCACAGGGAAGACTGCAGTTAAATGATCTCCTATCTAAACAAGTATTTATTACTAAAATTCTCCAGTGAAGGAGATTGTAATACAACTAAGACTCCACCTATATTTCAGGAACAATGGTACTACCTTATACTGTGTACTTCCTTTAAACTACTTAAATTAAGAAGAAAAATATGCAAAAGTGGTGCATGCCAGATCAATTAATCATGCTTTATAACTGGATTATATGTCAGCTGCCATAAGCCACTGTAGATATAAAATGTGGCATTTAACAAATGTGGCATTTGGAAAAGCTGGCCAGATCTCTACATTTGCGACATCTGATACTACTTGACTATTTCCTAGCGTCATGACCTTGAACAATTTACTTAACCTTCCTAGCCTATGTCTTCATCATAAAAACTTAAATAGGTTGTTGTGATGTATGAATATGTTATAATAATGAATATAAATCAGCACAGTGGCTGGCATATACAGTTATACCACTCAGCTCAATTTCATCCTTATTTTTCTATTTTAGTTTATAAAAAGCTCCAGAAAGAAGCCGAATTCCAGCGGCAAGAATGGATCAGGAAACAAGGTAAAAATGGGCAGTGAGTAAAGAGAAAAACTTTAATTTCCTGAAAAAAATCCAAGATTAATTCCATAACAAATTTAAATGTATATTATTGCTTAGGCTAATAATGCCCTGGTAAATAAAAAATAATTGAAAATATTTATTATTAAATATGTATCCATTTAAAATATTTGAAAACTAATCTTGAATTTTAAAATATCACTTCATATATATATCACTTTAGAATTTAAGAATGAGCTTTGATTTTGCATTTGTGATTAAGAGAGTGATTACTGATGTCATTGAAATTTTATAGGTCCTCATTTTGCTGAGTATTTGAGCTGGGAAGTGACGGGTGAATGTAATGTACTATTGAAATGCAAGGTAAGGGGGACCCTGAGGGGCTGTTTGTTGAGCATCCAACTCGGTTTTGGCTCAGGTCATGCTCTCGTGGGTCAAGGGATTGAGCCCCACGTCCAGCCCAGTGTCGGGCTCCCCACTCAGTGGGGAGTTTGCTTGAGATTCCCTTCCTCTGCCCCTTCCTCTGCATGGATGCATGCTCTCTCTCTCTCCCTTTCTCTCTAAAATAAATAAGCAAATCTTAAAAAAAAAAAGAAGAAATGCAAGGTAAGGAGTAAATTTTAAATATTTGATATAAGGGAAATAAAAATAAAGTAGAATGTGAGAAAAGAAAGATCGATTTTTCATCTCCATTTGAACCAAAATGCTAAGTGACACATTCTTGCTATTGACTAGCACTGTAATCATTGGGTGGTAAGAAACATAAAATAAAATAAAACATAAAATAAGATAAAATAAAACAACATAAAAATATGGGAAGACAAGATGATTGCTCCTATTCATTACACCCTAGTTGATAAGGACTGGCTCTTCTCTTTTTTTAAATTAAGACTTTATGTTTTTTAGGAGCAGTTTTAGGTTCATAGCAATATTGCAAGGAAGGTAAGGGATTTCCCATGTAGCCCCTGTCCCCCTACTTGTACAACCAGCATCTATATCAACATCCCCCACCAGAGTCTCACATTTGTTCCATCTGATGGAACAAATTGACATATCATAGTTGCCCAAAGTCCACAGTTTACATTAGGGTTCACTTTTGGCATTATATATTCTATGGGTTTAGACAAATATATAATGACATTTATCCGCCATTATAGTATCATACGGAGTTTTTTCACTGCCCTAAAAAGCCTCTGTGCTCTGCCTATTCATTCTTCTTCTCCCTCCTCCCCATTTTTTTTTTTTTTAATTAATCTCAGAAGAATCTCACAATGTCTTTGTTTCAGGCCAAATCTTCATTCTAACTAGTAGATCTGTTTCACAATCATTCCAGATACACTGTCTTTCTGTGGAAGTGTAGCAATTTCCTGTCTAACTTGTGTGACTAAGGCAACAATCCCTTTGAGAACTGGCTAGCTCAGCTGCGGGTTCTGAAACCAGTGTGCTACCACGAAGCGAGAGGCTTGTTAAAGAGTTTGCGGCTCATACCCAATTGTCTCATTAGGCCTTGGGAAAAACATAGAAATAAAAGTCCATATCACATTCTAAATCATTTTGTACCTTAGCTCATGGTGTGTTCAGCTGAGTGAGTCATCAAAATGTTTTGGATGGGGAACTGCTGGATGAGGCTGGAGTGTGAAGGTCATGACAGCAGACAGTGACTCCAAAGTAGAAGCATGTATTTGGCATTTGGCATTGTAAAAGCCAGAACCCAAGTGCCCCAGTCTCTTTTAGGTCTGATGACATTTAAAGAAAGAGCAGTCTACCTGAAATGTGTCCGAGAGATAAATTCTAGGCTTTAGCCTCTCAGTAAATGGCAAAACTTCCTGAAAAACAATTTTTCAGCAGCCAAAACCCTCTCTCTCCTCCTGGCTGTCCACTGCCATGTTGCCCCCGACTCACTTTCTCCTCCACCCTGCCCACCCCATAAACCATGCTTTCCCCAAGGCCCACATATCTACCCTCCTTCTTTCTGTACTACCTGTTGCACTAGCCTTCTGGGAGGTGAGCCCTGGTGTCCTGTTCTGATGTCAGCCCCTTGCCCAGATTCTGAATCTAGAAATAGATTCTGAATATTCATACTTTATGTATTTATGTTGTTCCAGTGCCTGGAGTGACCTTCTTCTTTCAGCTTCTCTGACAAAATCCTTTCTCTAGGTCCAGCTTAGTCATCTTTTCTATAAGGCCGCCTCCTTCTCTGTCCAGGTAGAATGAACCTTCCTCTGTCTTCCCATAGCTCTTTGTTTCATGATTATAGCAACTTAGGTACATTTGGCGATTTATAGATTCACTATAGTTAATGGAGTATGTGTAGCTAAACATTCAGATTCATAAAACTATCATGGGCCCCAATTGGGACTAGTCAACAGAATATAGGACAAGAACCCCAGCTTGCCTGCAAGGCAGTGCTGAGCACTCCTCTCCAGCAGGAGTCCACTTCACCACCCCCTGATGACACTAAGGTGCAAGGGGACAAGCCCAGTTTGGTCAGTGCAGGAAATGCAATGGCTTTAAAAAAACTTCATGACCTAAGGATCCAATACCTCTTGTAACAACTCCCTAGGCAGAGCTTCCAGGGGTCCCCCATAAGGGGCATGCCCAAATTACAAGCGTCAGCATACTTAGGGAAACCTAAAGCTATGGAGTCCATTTCTAGTCCCTCCCAGTCCAGATGCATTTTCCCAGTCAGGGGTCATTTTTATCAGAAGCAGTGTCACCTAGTAACACAGTTAATTTCTATAATTCAGGGACCAGTTGACAGGATCATAAAGAATGTTCGTTTGTGCTGGTTTCATTGTAGAGTTACCAGTGTTTGTTCGCTTTTTGTTTTTTTTTTAAGATTTTATTTATTTATTTGACAGAGACACAGCGAGAGAGGGAACACAAGCAGGGGGAATGGGAGAGGGAGAAGCAGGCTTCCCGCGGAGCAGGGAGCCCGATGAGGGGCTCAATCCCAGGCCCCTGGGATCATGACCTGAGCCGAAGGCAGACGCTTAACGACTGAGCCACCCAGGCACCCTACCAGTGTTTGTTCTTATGTTAATTTATTAACTGAAAGTTTTTAACATTTTAAAGCTTGCACATCCTTGTTTCTAATTACATTAAACGTTTTTTTCATCTGTTTTGTGGTTATAGTTCCTCTTTGGGGAATTGTGTGTTCATTTCTTCAGTCATCAGTGGGGTGTTAGGGATTGTTTTCTTGATTTGTATGAAGTCTTTACTTTTTTATACAATTTTAATTATACAAGAAATACATGAATATACTCTTCTTTGTAGAAAATTCAAACATTGTAGCTCAAGATCCCTTTAACTGTATGAGTTTGTTAGCCTATTTGAAATTTGTATGGGAATGGGATTTAAATGTTTCCTCAAAATTGCTAAGCAATTAATTTATTAAACCATACTTGATGGATATTAACTTAACTTACTGTGGTAATCATTTCATAAAATATACATATGTCAAATCAATATGTTATATAGCTTAAACTTACATATGTCCATTATATCTCAATAAACCTGAAAACACTTTAATTAAAAAATGTTTTTAAAAACATTCTTACCTTCCACATTTATTTGCAAAGCTTCATTCGTATTTTTAAAAATATTTGGAGGGGCGCCTGGCTAGCCCAGTCAGTAGAGCCTGTGACTCTTGATCTCAGACTCATGAGTTCAAGTTCCACGTGTAGAGATTATAAGTAAATAAACTTTTAAAAAATAAAAAATAAAATATTTAGATATATATTTACTCATTTAGATATATACTTACTCATTCTGTTCTTTTGATAAAGCCTTATTTTTGTGACACAGGCTATATTTTAATGTGATGGGATGTGTCTGCCTATTATTTTCAGATATTTATTATTATTATTTATTTTATTTAAGTCTGCATGCTAGCATGTATGTATCTATTCTTTTCTGTCCACCGGACAGTTTTAAAATCAATTTTTTACTGCTGGACAAAAAATGCTATTGATTTAGGTTTATTCATTTGTATCTATTTTATTTTAAATTCTTTATCGATTAAAATAGCTTTCAATTTATCCCTTTAGAAATGTATGTCTTCTAAGTTCAGTGCTTTTTGTTCTATCCAATGCTATGTTAAGAACTATTAAGTTTTGTAAGAGTAGCAGTCCCTTATTTCAAGAAGTATAATTATGGTTTTTCTTCTAGGTGGCAAATATTAAGAAGGAGACTCATATTGTGTGGTACAAAGATGAGAGAGAGATATCAGTGGATGAAAAGCATGACTTTAAGGATGGTATATGTACCCTGCTTATAACAGAGGTAGGTGACTATAAATATGAGATGTAATACATTAATTCTATACCCTACATTCTTCTAAAAAAGAGACTAGATACTGTATTCCTTTGCCCCGGGCATTTTGTTGTTGCTGTTGTTATTTTTTAAAGATTTTATTTATTTATTTGACAGAGAGAGACACAGCGAGAGAGGGAACACAAGCAGGGGGAGTGGGAGAGGGAGAAGCAGGCCTCCCACGGAGCAGGGAGCCCGATGCGGGGCTCGATCCCAGGACCCTGGGCTCATGACCTGAGCCGAAGGCAGACGCTTAACGACTGAGCCACCCAGGTGCCCCCGCCCCGGGCATTTTTAACACCTTACTTCTAGCTGCTCCAAAGATCCCTGCCCTGACATCACCCAAAAAAACAAGTCATAGGAACACAAAAACTTCTCTCACCTTGTGATCATGCACAGATTTGTCAGATATCCAACCAGTATTGGCTAGACACCACCAACTCTGGCCTCTCTGAACTGCCTCTTTTCATACATGGGTGACTGGCAAGGCAATTAAGTGGGCTCTTCTTGGTTTGCTCTTAAGCCTCATGATAACTTGTTCCCTAAAAGTACAGACACGATCAGACATAGTATTCAGTTAAGTACAGGTTTTTATCTACTTTTTGTCTAAAAGAACATATCTGTCAAATATATTTGATCATTAGTTTTTAATATGAAGGCAGAATAAAGAATAAGGACTTTAAGTCTCAAATCAATAGCCTTAAAAGGTGAAAAATCAGGACCGCTAGCAGGTCAAATGATGATGGACAGTTAACATCTGTGAACTCCTCATCACTCACTGGGCCAGATGTTTGTTCAATGTGTTGTTTGACAGCAGTTCTGTAAACCACAGGACCTTAAAAATGCAAACACCATTCTCTGAAGCTGCTATAAGCTGCAATGTGGTGTTTCCATTCCCTCTTAGTTTTCCAAGAAAGATGCTGGGATTTATGAAGTTATCCTGAAAGACGACAGAGGAAAAGATAAGAGCAGACTGAAGCTTGTGGATGAAGGTCAGTCCTCCAACTGTTGGGGTTGATTTTGTGTGTTCTGTGTCACAGGTAACCAGACTGATTAGTGAGGCTAAGTAACAACTGAAGTCATGCTGAGTTTTTGTCCACAAATTTTAATTGAAATTCCAGCAGAGTGAACTACTCTTTTATTCAAAAATACTTCACTTTTAGTCTTCCTGTAAATCAAATATGTACTTTTGATCTTCAGAGAATTTATAGTCCATAGTCCACAAGGGTTCTGTTTTCAATATAAATCATCATTTTTGTTTCAACCCTATAAAAAATGTTCCAGGATCAAAAACTACTGTGAGGGGCATCTGGCTGGCTCAGTGGGAGGAGCATGTGACTCTTGATCTCAGGGTTGTGAGTTCAAGTTCCACGTTGGGTGTAGAGATTACTTAAAAAAAAAAAAAAGCTCATTTAAAAAAAAAAAAACCTACCGTGAAAAGCATGTCACCAAATAGTCCACTCTCAACAGGTGGCAAGAAAGATTTATATATGAAACGTGAAGCCTCTCAGTTATTAGCAGAGCAAGAAAGCAATTTCCATTTTTCAGAGACTTCTAAGGACAAATATATCATGATAACAAAGACCTACATGTGACCACCAGACTGCCAAGTGTGTTCTTGAACAAGATCTTTAACAATATTAATAACAGTGTAGGTCTGACTTTGATTTCACCTTCCTATTCCTGGTGGAGGCAAGACTAAATGTGCTTATTGGCAAGAAGCATTATCAGGCTGAGAAATATCAGGGAACTTGGATGGTTAATTCATTATGAGTTGATGATGCAGATAAGAAAATTCTGTATATGTGAACTAAGACTTCTTGGGACTTAAGAAAGCCAAGAACCTTCCTGGAAATCTCATTGTGGCTTCCTCTAGAATGTAAATATGGTGATAGTTATAAAGAATTAGAGGGAAAAAATATATCAAAATAAGAGCAAGAATCTTTTAAAAGTTTATACAAATTGAGGTATTATTTCCTCAAAGAGCACTTATTGTCAGTTGTTCAGCAAATTCACCTGTGGCCAATACCCTTCACCAGGCAGGATAATGTTGAGAGCACATGCTACTCACAGTTTGAGATCTGACCTTACGTTGAGCATTTTTATGCTAAAGCTCTGTCTATGAATCTCTATCCACAGCCTTTAAAGAACTGATGAGTGAAGTATGTAAAACAATAGGTAAGTTAGAGTGATCTCCCCACAACAATGCTTCACTATTCTCCTGGATAGACTTACAGCTGTATGAACTATGCTGTTTTCCTCTTTCAGCTTTGTCTGCTACAGACTTGAAAATCCAGAGCACAGCCGAGGGCATCCGGCTGTACTCTTTTGTTACTTATTACCTGGATGATCTGAAAGTTAACTGGTCCCACAAGTAAGTAAATGGGAACTTAACTGCTGTGTAGAAATTCTTTCTCCCCTGTGTGTGTGTGTGTGTGTTGGGGGGGGCAAAAAGGGGGCAACAACAATCCTCTATTCTTCCTCTCAGGTAAGGAGCCTTCTTACTTCTCAGGTCTGACATTGACAAGTGTAGACAGAAGCATCCCCACCATTCCCTTAGCCTGAACTTGAGTTCGGGGTGAGTCCAGTGATGGCTAAGATCATCTGTCTTTGTGATCTGGGAGCTGTCATCATCCGTACACATCTCTATAATAGAATTTCCACCTTCAGAAGGTTGAGCTTGGGCTCCGTCTGCTTTGCCAGGCACCCAAAACCAGATTCTTATCCCCTCTTTCTATACACAGCTCACCCCTGTTATGGTCTGGAACAAAACTGAAGCAGCATGCACCAAGAGCCACCACATTTCCTGTTATATGAATTAATAGCCATTCACCAAAGAAACCCAATCCAGTGGAGTGCCTGAGTTTGTTACTGTTATCATTAATAGCAGCTGGCATAGTTGGGCATTAGCATGTCTCATGTCCACCCTTGGAAGGCTTTGGGGATTCAAGATTACTTTGGGAATGTGTATTTGAGCTAGACTGAGCCTGTAGATCTGTTCTAATCCCAGGTTCCTTTGTGGAGTTACAGGTGAACTCAAGTTCACCTCTGGGATTCTAAGAGCCAAAGTAGGTTTCTAAATCCAACCAGTTCCCCCATTATACTTTTGGCAGTGTCCTTAACCTCTGCCCTTCCTTGAAATGTCCTGAGCTGAAAGAAAACAGCAGCCTGGCATAGAAATCTGATGGGGCACAGCCACCTTCCGTCCACTCTTCGGATGCAGGGGATGCTCATTCCAGAAGTCCTTTATTGAAACCCACTGAGCAGTAGGTCACTGTGACAGCCCTGGGAGGAGGCACACAACAGTGTTTATTTGCATCTTCCCTACCATGGGTGTCTATCAGATGCTGCCCGAGGCCCCAAGCCCTTCCCATGTATGAATTCATTTAATATTCACAACTCTAGGAGGCAGGTAATTCTCACTTTAGTGACTAGGAAGCTCAGGCTCGGGGAGGTGACTTGCTCGAGGTCT
Organism: Mirounga leonina; assembly: GCF_011800145.1. Taxonomy (NCBI): domain Eukaryota; kingdom Metazoa; phylum Chordata; class Mammalia; order Carnivora; family Phocidae; genus Mirounga; species Mirounga leonina. The sequence goes on along the minus strand of NW_023270854.1, from coordinate 52,066,824 downwards.
CACAGCTCACTGTCAGGTGGAGGACTGAACCCAGGCCTGGCTCCACAGCTCCCCTCACCATGGCACTATTCTGTGTTCCAGTTGCTTTAAAAGTCTAGGTTGAACATTTAACCAGAACTGGGTCGTCCCACAAAACAGACATTTGTGTTTTCTTTAAAATGACTTTACTGTGATATAAAACAGTGTTTTTATTCTTATTCTTATTCATTTCCTGAGTTCTTAAAAAAAAAACAACAACAGAGGGAGAGAACAAGCAAAATTCCAATTTGAATGCTTGGGGTTTCAGTCCTTTGTTCTATTTCTTTCAGAGCACATTTTAGGAAAGTAATTATGAGTTAAAATAGATCAAATTCTAGGAAATTCCTCTGTGACATCTAGGACATTCTAATATATGAGTCTGAAGAATAAGAGAAGATGAATTAACTGAATAATCAATCAAAAAGCTTTATATCATCTTTAAAAGAATTACTTGTTCAAAAAAATTAGAACATTCAGTTTTAAGGAAGTTGCTATTAGACTAGTAAGGCATAAACCTCTTACACTATTTGGTCTAGTCAGCTGAATGACTATTTTGTGTACCCATGTGGCTAGGAAAGATTCAGGAATCAATGACTGATTGTCTTCACTGTCTTTTCGTAAGGATGTGGTGTAACAGGAGAAAACTTGAAATGGGTTTTAGCCTTGACTTTGCTCCTATCTTCCCTTGAATCTTAGGCAAGTCATTTAATATTTTGAAATCTTAGGTTTCTCTCATATGAAATAAGAGCAATAATACCTATTCTATCTCATAATACTGATGGAGCCAATGAGAGAATGAAATTTATGGCACTTTGTAAACCATGAAGGGCTTTACAAATCTAAGGTACTATTATGCATGTTAGTTAGAGATTAGAGAATTCAAACAGATTTATTATAGCAAAACCGAGGACTGTCTACCTTTCTAACTCTTTAAGACATATATATTGTTCAGACTCAAGTCTGTGGGTACAGATGGGTTCCTTTACCCTACATCTTATGGAAGTTTTTTTTTTTTCATTTTTTTAAAGATTTTATTTATTTATTTGAGAGAGAAGGAGAGAGCGTGAGTGCGGGGAGGGGCAGAGGGAGAAGCAGGCTCCCCACTGAGCAGGGAGCCCACCCTGGGGCTCCATCCCAGGACCCTGAGATTGTGACCTGAACCAAAGGCAGACGCTTAACCGACTGAGCCACCCACGTGCCCCTCTTATGGCAGTTCATGAATATCTTTTAAAGAATGTATTGTATAAGAATGGTGATGGGGTGCCTGGGTGGTTCAGTCGTTAAGCATCTGCCTTCAGCTCAGGTCATGATCCCAGGGTCTTGGGATCGAGCCCTGCTCGGGCTCCCTGCTCGACGGGAAGCCTGCTTCTCCCTCTCCCACTCCCCCTGCTGTGTTCCCTCTCTCGCTTTGTCTCTCTCTGTCAAATAAGTAAATAAAATTCTTAAAAAAAAAAAAAAAAAGAAAAAGAAAAATGGTGAATGTTTATTTGAAAGCTGAAACATTTTTATTGGAGATTTTTGTTTTTCTGTTTTTAGTTCATTTTGTTTATTACAACTACAAATGTAGTACATGTTTGTTTTAGAAAATATACTTATATCTTAGAAAGAGCTTGTAATATAATATCATCCATAGTTCTCCTAGCCATAGTGTAAACTTTTTGGTGTACTTCCAGGCTTTTCTCTATGCATAATTGTTACTATAATTAAGTAGTTTTGCATACTTCTTTTTTTCCTATTTCCTCACATGTTTACAAACTCTTCATAAAGTTTCTTTCAGCATCATTGACAGTACACCTACATCTACCTTTCTCTTACTTCATTTATAACAGTAACATTTCTAAACCATCAGATCACAAGGCCAAGGGTTCTATTTGCTTTTATTCTCTTGTAAAGAATGCAATGTATGTGTCTGCTCATGACCTACTATAGAATTTGGAGAAACTCATGTCCAGGGACAGAGAGGTGCCTCATTCATTTTGGCAGAGACTCTGCTTTTCATTTATTCTTAGCCTTACTACCAAGTACATATTTACATATGTTTTAAATAGCTTTGTAACCACGTATGTCAATAGATGTCAGCCACAGATGAACCTCCTTAAGTCTGTTTTTAATTAGTTTGTAAAATCTGACTTATAGCCAGAGACCATCTGCAAGAAATATGCAGTAATAGAATATATAGTTTGGCCTTTTCCCTTTAAAGATTCTCTTAGTCCTACAAATAAACCCAAGCAAAAACAAAGATAATTAATACCACTGAGAAGTATCAGTGTTGCAATCAGCTAGGGCCCCAGACTGCTGCTGGGAGTTAAATGTACAGACTGTCCACCCCCCACCCCCACCCTGGGCCTTGGAATCCAGGTTCTGTGAGTCAGGGCCCATACTTTTTCTGAAGCTGAACATGCATGGTTCTCATGTTGTTTGAAACCCTGTAAAACACTATGGTGAGACCTTCAAAGAGAGACAGTAAAAATCAGCTCTGGATGAAAGCAAAGGATAACAATGTTTTCTTTGCTATGAACAGCGGGACTCCTATTAAGTACTCAGACAGAGTTAAGAGTGGGGTCACCGGGGAACAGATCTGGCTGCAAATCAGTGAGCCCACTCCGAATGACAAAGGGAAATATGTGATGGAGCTCTTTGATGGCAAAACTGGACACCTGAAGACAGTGGATCTTTCTGGACAAGGTAAATGAATATTTTACAGATTAGAACTTTCCTGTGGAGGAGTGTGGGCTTTTAAAAAAAGAATGAAGGGTGATAAGAGGCCATTACATCTGACTATTGGAAGATGATTGGAGATTTTAAGAAAGCAATTTAAATTCAGCATGGTGGTAGAAGCAAGAATTCAATGGGTCGGAGAATCAGTGAAAAGTATAAAGTAGAGACAATAAACACGGAGAGCAAGAACTCCCTTTTCAAGATGCTCACAAAGGAGGGCAGGTTGATTTACAGTCACCTGAGCAAGAACAAGCACTCAAAAAGAATTGTTATGGTGATTGGAATTTGAGCATGTTTCATAGAGTTTAAGAATTCAATTGAGCTGGAAGTTGTGAGTGATGAGGAATAACCAATGTATCCATGTTCTGAAGATTGGAAAGTCTGAGATCCAGGGCAGGGGTGAAAGTGTTGACTTTGGAAAGGAGCAGGTATCCCTTTTCTTCAGAAATCAGAGAGGGGCGGGTGGGTAAATATGAATAAGCAAAGATTAATATTGAGGAGAAGAGAAGAAAGTTGGAGAAGTTGGGTCCTTATGGCCTCTGATGTCTTGGTCATCTGCTGAGAGAATGGGGGCATCTGGAGAGAAGAGGGAAGAGGAGCAGGAACTATGGAGAGACATGGACAGATACAGAGGTAACATGCAACTAGCAGCCACAAGTTAAACAGTTTAGAGACCTGTGGCTCTTGATCTGTCAGCCCCAAGGTCTTGGAAACCACAGAGTCAGGATGTTGTGCCCCGAGGCTTTTAATGTGTAGCTTATTTATCACTGTCCTTGCCTCCAGCTCCTGTCTCTATCATTCCCCCTCAAGGACTTGGGACTCTGCCTTAGGGCGGTCCTTCCACTGCTCCGTCTAGATTCTGCCTAACATTCCTCAGGGAGACCCTGGACTGACTTTTTCTTCCACTCCTTCATACACTAAAATGCAATCTGAATATTCCAGAACTCTTAGTGGTTCGGTTTTTTTTGTTGTTGTTTTTAAAAGATTTTATTTATTTATTTGACAAAGAGAGACACAGCGACAGAGGGAACACAAGCAGAGGGAGTGGGGGAGGGCGAAGCAGGCTTCCTGCAGAGCAGGGAGCCCAATGCGGGGCTCGATCCCAGGACCCTGGGATCGTGACCTGAGCCTAAGGCAGACGCTTAATGACTGAGCCACCCAGGCGCCCCGAACTCTTAGTGTTTTTAATCCGCAGAGAGTAGACTCACAATTAAGAGCACAGCCTGTCAGCAGTCCTGCCTTGAATTGTTTTGGGCTGAGCCCCCAGACCCTTCCCCCCACCCCCGCACACACCCCTTCCCCCCTACCTCCCCACCTCCCACCCATGAGGACTAGAAAGATGGGAGTGGCTGCCTGCAGGCCCCGCCATGCCTGAGGCACACACTGCAGTAACAGGGGATTTCTTCTGCAGCGCATCTGACATTTTGAAACACAGCCGAAACCGGGAAACAGGAAGGGGGTGGATAAATTTAAAACTTAAAAAAAAAATTTCTTTTACTCTCTGGCCCACCCAAGCAGATTGGTTCAGCAGGGCCCAGCTCTTCTTTAGTGTAGTGTGGGCAAAAGGAAGAGAACTGAATGCTTAGCCTGGCTTAGCCTAACTGGTCTACCTCCAGAGACTTGAAGCCTGACTTTTTATGCTTATTTTTCCCCTCCGTAAAAGGAGGGGGACGGTAAATACTTTCTAGACGTAAAATATGATGATTCCCAGACCACATAGGAGCTTAAAGAGGAGGTGAGAGAGATTTCAAAATAAAGCTGCCTTTTCACCTGAATTATTCAAAGTGGCTTGCTTCCGCAGGCTCGGGGGGAAGAAAGATTTTAGAACTCTGTAGCTCTCATTTCCTTGTCTCACTGTCTTTTCTCTGGGCTCCAGCCCAGCTTAGAAGCATTGCTTCAGGCCGACACTGGCGCAGGCTGGGAGCTCCGTCGCTCCTGTGCCCTTTAACACAGATAGACGGGCCAGACCGTGTAATATGGAAACATTTAACTGTCGAGCTCAGGGGCTGTGCTGAGTGGGATGATTTAATAAGAGGAAAGCCTTTTTGATGTTCAGGATGCTTATCACACAACCACCTTTATTACCATTTTATCTTTGGCAGAGCTAATCTTTGCCTCTGCTTGAAAGGAAGGTCTCTCACTGAATTGGGAGCTTCTAAAATCCACTACTTCATCTTTTCTACCTAGAAAGTATTTGCTTGTCCTGTGAAGTCCATCATGTTGCAGAGTCAACAGGCAGGCACAGTCTTATTCAGTCAGCTTAGTCATGTCTGGACTGACCACACTGACCTCAGGCTGCGAATTTCAATCCACTGCTGTGTGTTGTCAATTCTGGGTGAGAACATTTTAACTTTTCTTTTTTTTCTCTTCAAGCATATGATGAAGCCTTTGCTGAATTCCAGAGACTAAAGTAAGTCCCTTGCCATTTGTGTGCCCTGATTTCTCTGGAACATGATGTGCTGCTCCCCCACCTGAGGGTTAGAGAGGGTCTTTCATTTTGGCAGATGCCTAAAAACCACACTTCCCACTGCTTTGTTGAGCAGCAAAATGTCTCTGAGGCAATGAAATGCAGTCAAGGTTCGCTACTTTGAAGTACCACTAAAACAAAATTCTTCTTTGTTTGCATGTTTGTTTGGTTCTCTCAACCACAGACAAGCTGCCATTGCCGAGAAAAGTAAGTAAACCCCCTTCCCATTTATTCCTGGCATAGTCTCAAAACATAGCTTTTATTTTTTTATTGTGACTGCAGACAGAGAGTCTTTCATTTTTTTTTTAATCTTAGGTGTTCTACATATGTTTTCATTTAGTCTCTTGAGTAAGAACGTCTGTGAAAAGGTGTCAGATTACATTTTAAGAATGTCACTGAGCTCTTGACTTGAGCTAACCCCTGGGTGTCCTGAGAAATCTCTGGGCACAAGTTACACAATAAGTTGTTAATCACTTGCAGCAGGCACAATGTATCAGAAAAATGTATCTCTATTAAAGAAGAAATAAGAAACTGTAAATGTGACATCAGGAAAATCACTGTGACTAGTCTCCCTACAAATACTCCTGCATTTTCCTAAGAGCCCCTGTAGGATAAAAGAAGCCAAAGAAGGCCTTCTTGAATTCTTCACAGTCTGAGTGAACAAACACCAAACTGTCAAGTCTGTGTACCCACAAACGTGCTCACTACTAACTTCTGTCAACTGTTGGCCTCATATGTGGAGATTTCTAGAATTCAATCTTTCAGGATTCCAAGAGTCATGAACTAATTACCATAATCATTCAGGTTCTCTCTGAGTGTGTGAGGCAGGGTTTGAAAATTGTCGAGGGCTAACGTTGTAGTCAGTCCTGAGCTGGAATGGAGGGAACCAGGAGGGGGAGTGAGAAGTGAAGTGTTGTGCCAGCCTTTCTGTAGCTCCAGGTCATTCAGGATGGAACTTTGCACTCTGGACTGTCTTCCTCTCTCCTTGCCACTCTTTCCTTCTCCCCCTTCTTGGGCTGGGCTCCTGAGTGGTAAGGCAGCGGCTAGTAGTGAACGGGGCTGATGCCCACACCAGCACCGGGCGTGCCGGGGCAGGGCGGGGCGGGCAGCGCCAGAGGGGAGCGCTTCTTGTTGGGAACAAGTTTGCGCCTCCCGCGCCTGTATGCGCAAGCAAAGCCAGAGTCCAAAGTTGATGGCCACTCCCCATTCTTGAACTCTGGTGGGCAAGGAGCCTGCCCCTCCCTCCAGTTCATGAATTCTTTCTCAAGTTTCTGCATTGAAGCAGTTTAGAGCTGGAAGAGACTTGAGTGCTCTTCTGGCCCCCTGTGTTTAACCTTTTGTAAGCCGAGGCATGCTTAATTCAAACAAATTCACACAGATCCAAGATGTAAAATAGGTAAAAGCCAAGTTAGTGTAATTGAAGGTGGGATGGGGTCCAGGCTCCCTGACTCAATGCCCCTCCTCAGACCTCCTCCCAGGGCCCCCAGCGGAATCCCACGGATGCTATGGAGCAGAGCTGGGTAACTTCATGTCCACAGGTGTAACGCAACCCTTCCCCCATTCCACATATTAGGAGACTAGGTCCACACAGTGAGGTGATTTGCCTGATGTCACACATTGGGTGGTGTAGGAGCCAGATGATGAGTTGAGCTTACAGGTGGTCCAAGGTGCAATGGAATCAGCAGGAGAATGCAATCAAGATTTAAGGCTTGTTCAAAGCTTTAGTCTGACTTAGTGGAGAAGGGAGTTGTAGAAATAGGACCTAGAGTCACACATTAATTGAAGTAGGCCTAAAATTGAGAGGGTGGTGACCACTGCATTAGTGTCAAGACTGTACCTTTGAACAGATTACAGGAAGGCGTCCTTCCCTGGGGCTGAGCCAGTCACACCCAGAGCACAGGGCTGGGTGGAGTGAGAGGTCAGCTCTGGAATTCAGCACCCTTCCCACACCTTGTCCCCTCAGCTGGGGACCTTTGTACTTCATGGTCATAGATAGTAACCCTACATAGCCCTATACACCAAGAACTACCAGGGGACAAAAAGGGGAAGCTCTCTAGGAAAGGCCTCAAAGAAAGCCCACATCTGCACAAGCCTCCAGATCTCATGGCATTCAGCCTCCAATTATGCAACCTTTTTTTTTTTTTTAATGATAGGGAAGCCCTTAAAGGAGGCCAAGGGCACTTGGAGGCTGCCCATAGAGATCTGCTTTTGCCTCCTTGAACTGAGCCCCACTGAGCTACAGAAGGGCCAGGGCTGAAAATAGTCATGAAAATTATAGAGCAGGTCTTAATACCACAAAGCCATCTCAAGCTGATAATTTAGGAATAGGTAGAGGCAGCCACGCACACAATTTATCTGTGTGAGGAAGGATTAACATCTAAAATTACTGGATCCTTTTCTAATTTTCGTGTTAAAAACAGGTATAAAATAACTGTAAGGAGGAGGAAACTAAATTGGAGAGTTAGTCCCTGGGGTGTTTCTGTGAATGTGATCACTGGCGCTCATCATTTCAGTGATTAACCAGAAACACATATGCTTGCAGATCGTGCACGAGTGTTGGGTGGACTCCCTGATGTGGTCACCATCCAGGAAGGCAAGGTAAGTATGGAGCATTCCTGTCCCTGCTTCTTCCACACTAGCAATGGATTCCAGTGCCCCAGACTTCGTTTCGTCTAAGAGCTCCCACCATCTTCATCTTAAGCCACTGCTGCTTAGGCTTGACATCAGAGTAGCCAAATACAAGATTCAAAATGCAGTCCATTTTCCAGTCATCTTAACAGTTTGTAGGCCAAGCATCAGGATAGAAGTTCGCCTTATGTGGTCACATGTAGACCACTTAGTCTCTTTCCAGAGGTACCCTTTCATATCACAAGAAGCAAAAAAGGTTCAATCACAACTATATGACAAATATAATTGGAGAAAGATGCGACCTCTAACACCTAGTGGAAAATGGGCTGTCCTGTTAAATACTTTACCTCTGAAGGGAAACATCCTGTTCCATGAATTTCTATAGGCTCTGTTTCAGTTGAAAACTGATTTATTTCTCTTTTTTTTTTAAAGATTTTATTTATTTATTATAAATAAAATTGAGAGAGAGAGAGAGCACAAAGAGGGTGGAGGAGGTGGAGGGAGAGGGAGAAGCAGACTCCCCGCCGAGCAGGGAGCCTGATGCAGGGCTGGATCCCAGGACCCTGGGATCATGACCTGAGCCAAAGGCAGATGCTTAACTGACTGAGCCACCCAGGCGCCCCAAAAACTGACTTCTTCCCATTTAACTTTAAACTAGTATTTCCTGGCTCTGTAATAATCTCTCTGAAAAGCAATGAACATAATTTCTAACCTGGATTCACTTTCTTCATCCC